>NC_134569.1:146464066-146664066 GCF_050947875.1 Dermacentor variabilis
AGATGACGCAGTCGTCTGCAAACATGCGTATATTACAGGAGACACACTTAGGTAAATCATTATTATATATTAAAAATAGAAGGGGACAAGAACAGATCCTTGGGGCACGCCAGAGATTACTGGGAGGGGACTTGATAGGTTATTGTTGACTGAAACCATTTGTGCGCGATCAGACAAAAATGCCTTTATCCAAAATTAGAACCTTAAGGCCCAAGTTCAACCGCTTAGGTTTTAGTATAGGAAATGTCGGTGGGATAGTTTATCAAATGCCTTTGCAAAACCCAAAAAGATTGCGTCAGTGTGTACATTGATATCAAGGTCAGTATGCAAGTCATGAACGAATAGAGCTAATTGAGTTTCGCAAGAAAAACCTTTGCGAAAACCATGCTGACAAGCGTGAAAAAAGTGATTACAGTCCAAGAAGGCAATGATTCGAGAGTAGATGACATGTTCCATGATTTTGCACGGCACGCTTCTTAGCACGATGGGTCAATAATTTAATGGGGAATTCCTCTTGCCTGTTTTGTAGACTGGAACGACCTTTCCTACTTTCCAATCACCCGGCATGCTTCCTGAAGAGAGTAACTATGAGAACAGCAAGGAAAAGTATGATGAAGCCATGCGTCTTGTGTTTCTTAGAAGTTTAGAGTTAATTTCGTCAATGCCAACTGAAGATGATACCTTAGTGTTATTAGTCTTAGTGGCGTATGGATCAAATTCCGTCAGCACAAAATATGATGCATGGCATGTGACCTTCAGTTTTGAACAAAGGCAAAGCAAAATTTGTTTCGATTTCTTTCATGAATATTGTTGCAAATAGAGAATTAGAAGTGTCAGCGCATTCAGTATCGGTAATCACCTTGTGTGAGTCATTGGTGACCATAATAGTGCGAATACGATGAGGGTTTATTACTTGCCAAAATTGTCTTTGCTATGTGCGCAGCAAATTTGGGAGTTTGGTGACATAAAAGGAACGCTCTGCTCTGCGGATAGCAATCAGATATTCGTGTTCAGCTTTGTAGTAAATTTTCCATCGATCTGAGTTCCCGTTATATTTAGCAGCTCGGTAAAGACGTTTCTTTTCCTTTTATAGTTTTTTAAGGCGTTAGTAAACCATGGTTTGTCGTTACTGGTGCGAATTTTAACTTTAGGATTATATTTGTTAGCCAAATCTTTCAACTTATTCTTAAAGTTATCATGGCTTCAAACGTTGGGAAGAAGGCGTCAAGTTCGCGGTTAATTGCGTCATAGTCACCCTTTTCGTAAAGCTTTATAGTATTCTTATGAATCTTATTTGGTGTTACAGGAACAGAGAAAGTAGCATGAATGACATTATTGTCACTAATTCCTCGAAGGTGCGTGATAGATGAGGGTGTACTGGGATTATGAGTCAAGATTAGATCCAGAAGGGTTACGGATTCTGGTGTGACGCACGTTGGCTCTGAAACTAATTGTGTCAGAATGAAGTTCAAACAAATGCCGATAAAATTCCTTGCTTCGGGGTACCTACTATCGATGAATATGGTAATTTGCTCAAGTCTATTTTTGGGAAACTAAAATCCCTGAAAAGGAGGAAGGAGGCATTAGGGTAGGTTGTCGTAAGTTGTATTAAGTTGTTTTTGAGTTCCCCACAGAATTCAGGAGTGGCATGGGGAGGCCTGTAGCACTGTAAGTGGTGATGCGCGATATAACAGCAATATTATTACAAGTTTAGATGCGATGTTAATACATGAACACAAAAGTTGCCGGTGGACTGCTACAACAACACCACCGCCCCTTATGCCTACGCGGTCAGTTCGATAAACTTGGAAGTCAGGTAGTTCGGCCAGAACTTCGGTATCAGTGACGTCATTGTGCAGCCAAGTTTCTGTTAAAATGAGCAAGTTGCTGCCTGTTGATCATATGATGCTAGATACAAGCTCGCGCTTCGAAATATAACTGCGTGCGTTAGTAATGACTGTGGAAAACGAAAGATCATTTCTGGGTGCAAGTTCTGGTTGACTCTTTTTTTTTTGTAGAGGACTGGACGATTGCTACACTATTTATTTTACAGAGTTAGATGATTCGTCAAAAATATATCGTTTAGGACCAATGTACAAGGTTTTATAGCGTTGAGAGTATGCAAGTGATTTAGATTTAGCGAAAGCCAAAAGGGCCTTCCATGCTTTCCGAGTCAGGCGATAGAAATCTTCACCTACACTGTAGTTTGTTCCTTTCAGCATTCGGCCTTTGACAGAAGGGCGTCTTTCGTTTTGCAATATGCGAATTTTACTATTACTGGACGAATCCGAATCTTTGGTGTGTTTCCCTGAGCAATGTGCTCGTCCTATATCTGTGGGGTTGATGTCGGTTTGTAAATCATCGCGGCATACCTGAATTATTAATTCAGGTATGCCGAATTATTCAGAATGAGTAAAGGTTTCAATTGTAAGGGGGGGGGCAATAATTTCCATAGAATATTAGGTTATTGTGCTGAGATCGGTTTTCGGCGTCGTGGAAACGGGCCTTTAACGCTGTGACTAGGCGAGTAGTTTAAGTTGATATCTGTACTATTTCTATGTCTTGGCGTAGAGACATGAGGGCCTCATAATGGGCCTCTAAGTCAGTCATGCGCTTATTAAGGTCGTTGATTGTTTTGTCGGTGGTGGTCAGCTGTAATTCAAGGTCCTTTAGCTCCTGCACAAGTGTCGTTTGGCATGCGGTTACTTTCTGCGATTCGGCCAGTGCAGTGTCCAGGCTGGCAAGACGAGCGTTAGTTTCAAATCGCCGGTTATGATTAGTAGCAGACGGATGACATAAATGCACTCAGTGGCAATCATGACGTAGCACCGTGGGCTCGGGAGCTGTACCACGAGACAATTGCTTGATTTTTCCAGCAAAAAGTGCATATGTTTGACTAACCTGCACGGGGAGAGCAATACGGTTAGTGAACTGTACCAAGGTGCTGTCACCGGACCCACAGAGCTGCGTCGACAGTGGTTGCTCCTTTATAGCTATATATAAATTATGGGGTTTTACGTGCCAAAACCACTTCCTGATTATGAGGCACGCCGTAGTGGAGGACTCCGCAAATTTCGACCACGTGGGGTTCTTTAACGTCCACCTAAATCTAAGTACACGGGTGTTTTCGCATTACGCCCCCATCGAAATGCGGCCGCCGTGGCCGGCATTGGATCCCGCGACCTCGTGCTCAGCAGCCTAACACCATAGCCACTGAGCAACCACGGCGGGTCCTTTATAAATGTTCAAGGACCGGTAGCTCGCGTTCAAAAGGTGACGCCGATGGAAATGGTGATAAGTTGAAACCGGGCTAAGGATGGCACGTGGCCGTTCTTTAGAGGTTGGCGAACTGCACCAAGGTTCAGTCACCGGGCCCACCTACAGGGGCATTACAGGGACACATACAGGGACAACCGCGCGCAACCTGCACGGGAAGGCCGGAAATGCCGTCAATTGGTGGCAGTTCACCGAGTACTGAAGCAATGATGTCCTCTGTGTGCATTGTTGTTCACGCTTTATGAACAGGACATAGAAATACGCTTGGAAGAGAGTGAAATAGGTTTCGATTTATCTTACATTCTTATTGGCAAAATGAGCAAAAGAAGGTTTCTGCAATGCGGACGACATTGTGCTAGTAGCAGACAATGCAAGGGATTTACAGGGACTTGCGAATATGTGTGTGGACGCCGCTACGAAACCCAGTCCTTAAGTTTAGCACAGAGAAATCGGTAATTGTGACCTGTAATGAAGGGATGAGTAGAAATTGCGATCGCAATAAGGTATGGTATTAATATAACAGGACATTATACTTACAATCGAGCAACATAAATAACCGGTTGTGTACAAAAACGAAGGGAAGACTAACTCAAGCACCCAAGAAGATAATCTGAAAATTAAGGGGAAGCGGAATGCAGTGATAATAAAACGTAAAGCACTATGGGGCTACAATAAATGGGAGGTGGTGCGTGTAATCTGCATAGGGGCAATGGTGCCAGAACTGACGTTCGCAAATGCAATTTTCTGCTATAAATCAGAAGTATTGTCGGGGTTATAGATTAACCAGAGCACGGTGGCCAGACTGACTATGGGGTTCGATGAGAAAATTAAATATAAGGCAGTGTAAGGTGACATAGGGCACCCAAGCAGCAGCAAGCAACAAGCAGTAGCAGCAGCAGCCGCATTCGAAGTAAGAGGCAAAGAAAGCTTGGCTTTGAATAAAAGGCCTCGTTCGGTAGATATAAAATACAAAGTGGGCGCGTTAGCACTCCCTTCAGACCTATTTGGAGCTGCAAAGAAAATACAGGTCAACTTGTTCTACCCTGCGCAGACACCGAAGCCAATTCTCACAACAGGCGCAACTGCATTTACAATACGCTGCACGAGACACTGTCAATGATTGCATATAAAAACCCACGTGTACTGCGTTTCATCTTGAAAACGTTGAACTTGAGCGTTTTCTCGATGCTCGTATGCTGGCCTATGAAAGTGGGGATTGTGTGGGACAGTCTAGGTTGCTCGTGAAAAAAAAAGAAAACAATGATCCGTTACATTTGCAAATTTGGCCATGATGGTGGCTCGAACTTTTATTCCTAGTTTCTAATGCGCCAAAGATCAACGTGGCGAACACACTTTTGCTTGTCCATAGGAACGTTCAACTATATCGCGCTTTGTGCTCCACATGAAAAGAACCAACGCAATGTTATATTTAAATAAAGCTCTCTATTATCTAAAGAAGAAAGAAGATAACTCTACAATACTTCGCTCTGGGTGAGCTGGTTCATCTCGACAGTATTCATAAATACGCGCTACCAACGGGGACGAAAGGAAAACATACGACAGGACGGGCTACAGGACGAGCGTCATGTCGTTATGTGTTCCGATCGTCTTCGTCTTTCCGGCGTCTTTATGAAAAATGTCATAACTCAGCCTTCTTGTTTGCTGGTATTTGCATGTTTTAAGAAATTGCGATACCTTCAAGTGTTCATCTTTACCTGCCACATTATAGTACACAGGCAGGCGGGTTCCTGTCTTATACTGTTGCGGGTCTCTTTCAATAAAAGAAAGTCGCAGTTTTGCCCGGTAGGCCAAGCATCTATTGCGACGGCCAATTAGTAGACAGCTGTGGGACGTAATGATAGTAGTTTTATCGGCTGCCTAAACGCGTAAACATTAGCTCACTACCTAAATTAAGAGCATGGTGTCACGAGCGCACAAGTGAGCATGAACACATCTCAGTCAATGACCGCGCGTACTCGCTGTCAAAACGCTTGAGTGTGTTAGTGTGGCAGCAGCAGCGAGCGAATTGAACTTCCTGTGGTATGATACGAAAAACTTGATTCAGGCCCTTTAGGTCACGCTAGATTCCTAGCACCAAGCAGGCAGCTCCCACGTCGGGACCGAAAGGCCTAGCCTCTCGGTTGCATCGTGGTCCCGATGGACTGCCCATATATGTTCTTCTAGTTCGGGGCTGCGGAGAGCCGCGCCCCAACGCTATTTCTTGTTGTCTTTTTCGCTGCTTAACGCAGAACACCGACAGAGCATATGTTCTAAGACTGTTACGCTACCACATCACGGGCAAGTGTATGAAGCCAATGCTTCGGTAAATATTTTGCTTATTAATAGAGGATCGGGATAGATCTCCGTCTGCAAGAGCCTCAGGGTGAGAGCTTGGGATCTGTTTAGCTTTATGTGCGGAGGCGAATATTATCTGCGTGCCAAGTAAAAGTGTCTCCTAAGTTCGTTGTATGAGATAGTGCCTGCAGTGCATAATCTCCAAGCCTAGCTGTCCTAGCGCCACGCGGTCTGTAAGCCCCCGCGCTGCGCCATTAGCCAACTCGTTGAGATTAGTCGGGGCTCCGTCAGTTTCTCCCATGTGTGCGGGAAAGCAAATGATCGTGAGAGGGTTAATGTCTTTGCCGCGGAGGATTGCCAGGGCCTTTCTGGAAACGGTGCCCTTGGCGAAGGCTCTCACTGCCACCCTCGAGAAACTGTGTGTTCTGGTTATCTTGCTATCCAGAAGTGCCTGGGCTACCTGTTCGGCTGTCTCTTGATCCGTTGTGTATACAGACGAGGAATTCATGACGTTTCCTCTACCATCCGGGCAGAGCGCGGTGAACGCTAGCCTGCTGGGTTCTAACGCCACATCGACAAAAATACTTTCTTGTACTCGTTCCCTGGCTTTCTCGAGCAGGAATTTGGCTCTAGGTCGCCTTCTGCTCACGTTGTGTACTGGGTTTACGTTCCTCGAAACGGGTATGGCCGTGATGCAGTTCCTCAGCTTCCTCTGCATCTCACAGTGCTTATCTTCAACCGTGGCGGGCCAGGTGCCTACCCTCTGCAAGATTTGCCTTCCGGATTGCGTGGTGGAGAGTCTGATGTATTGAGCTTTGTCCTGCAACTCAATAATCTCTTCTAGAGTGTTTTGCATGTCCAACTCCACGAGCCTCTCAGTCTTTGTATATATGGGAAATCCCAGGGCTCTCTTAATCAGCTTTCTCAGGCTGAGTTTGTCCCTCTCCACCTTCTGCCATTCGTGCATTGCAGCAACGTAGGCAAAGTGACAAAGAACGAAGGCGTGCACCAAACGGACGACGTTGTCTTCACGTAGGCCTTGCTGTCCGTTTGCGACTGTCTTGATGAGTATAATGGTGTTGTCCGCCTTCTTAGTGAGACGGACGATTGTTTGGCTGTTGGAACCGTTGGCTTCTATCGTTATCCCGAAGACCCGGACAGAATGCACCCTCGGGGTGGTTTTAGCGTGCAGCGTACGCAGAGTGATGTCGGTCTCCTCCAGGGGTTTCTAGCCCTTGGGTTTCGGACCCCTTCTCTTGGATCTGTACAATAAGAGTTCCGATTTCTTAGGTGCGCACCTGAGCCCCATGGAGACGAGATACTCCTCCGTTACTTCGATCGCTTCCTGTAGTCCCTGCTCTATGTCCCCATCAATGCCGCCTGTGCATCGGATCGTGACATCGTCCGCGTAAATCGTGTGCTCGACGCCGTGAATCTCGGCGAGCCTCTTGGAGAACGAGAGGTTGAAGAGGGTCGGCGAGATGACCGCTCCCTGTGGTGTGCCCCTGTGGCCGGGTTTCGTGGTTTCGGCCGTCGGAATACCGACCTGAAGCGTGGCCGTTCTGCCGGCGGTCATGAAAGATTTGACGTAGCCGTATAACTGATTTCACATATTGAGGCTCGATAGTGTTTTCAACCCAAAACAGTGGAGGATGTTGTCGAATGCCTTTTCCATGTCCAGACCCAGGACGGCTTTCGTGCCTCTCGCCTTGCAGTCGATTATGTGGTGCTTTAGGAGCATCATTACGTCTTATGTATATAAGCCCGGCCTAAATCCCATCATCACATGCGGGTGGATTTCGTGCTCTTCTAGGTAGCGGGAGAGGCGATTCATATGGCATGCTCTACTACCTTTCCAACGCACGAGGTAAGCAAAATTGGGCGTAGGTTCTCGAGGCCAGGTATCTTGCCCTGTTTTGCGATGAGTATGGTGTTCGCCAACATCCACCCGTCTGGGACCTTAACAATTTGGGTCAACTACTCTATCGAAACGTCGTCCAGGTTTCGGAGTGTCCTGTTAGTGACCCTGTCTGGCCCGGAGACTGATCTGTCGTTGAGGTCGTGCTGCGCAGTTCTGATCTCTCCGGTCCCAAAGTCGGTGCCCAGGGTGAGATCCTCCGACCCGCGATACTCGGGTGCAGAGCAGGTGGGGCGTGGCGCTCGCTGTCCGCTCTCCACCGGCAGGTACTTCTCAACCAGTCTAGCCATCACCTCCTCTTCGGAGGACTCCTTTTGGGAAGTGTGTAAAATTTTTTCCAGCACACTACGCTGTTTCGCTTTGGTGTTTCTTTCATCTAAAAGGTGCTTGAGGAGGTTCTTTGAGCTGCCACCTCTTCGCATTCAGCCACCTATCGAGTTGCAGACCTCGTCCCACTGTTGTTTGGCGAATGTCGCGCTGTGCTCCTCGATGGTACAATTGACTTCCGCGATCTTACTTCTCAGTCGGTGGTTCAATATTTGACCGTTCCACCTCCCTAGGAAGGATTGTTTCGCTTCTATGAAATGCAGCAGGCTACTGTCCATCTTCTTGGCGGGAAGGTCCGTCCATCTTTGGTAACGGCGCCGACGTCCGCCTTCAATTGCGCAGTCCATTGTTCCAGACCCGGTTTGTTTTTACCATTGGCCCTTTCTTTTCTGATCTTTCCGAAAGCGCCCCAGTCGACAAACTGCATCTTGCGCAGCTTCTTCTGTCTGATCCGCAGACTCGTGGCTAATATGCAGTGGTCACTTACCAGGTCTTGGTTCAGATTGGACCAGCGTGGTTATACCACATCCCGCAAGAAGGTCAGGTTCAGGGTCGTGTCTCGACTCGTCGACGTGCCGTACCTCGTGGGGAACGCCGAGTCAGTGATAAACACCAGGTCCAAGTCAGCCGCGTCGCGCCAGAGAGTTTTGCCTTTGTGTCGTAGCGCTATCCCCAGACGTGGCAGGGGGCATTAAAGTCCCCGGCGATCACCAGGGGCGAGCCGCGGGCCAGTGGTACCGCCTAGGTCAGCAGCTGCTTAAATTTATGTCTGAGGTCCTTATGGCTACTGTAGAGGTTTAGGACGAATGGGCTTTCTCGTTTGCTGATGGTCGCGTTTGGGATGACTTCTAACACGACGTACTCTAGCTTGCTTGATTTTCATGGTAAAAATTAATTATAATAAATTATGGGGTCTTACTTGCCCAAAGCACTATCTGATTGGGAGAGACGCTGTATGGAGGACTCCGCATCAATTTTAATGGGGTATTTTAACGTGCGCCTAAGTCTAACTACACGGGCGTCTTCGCCCCCATTAAAATGCGGCCGCCGCGGTCGGGATTTGATCCCGCAACCTTTCATTGCGTCCCATCAGAAATTCTGAACACTGGCACATTCCCCAAACACGAACAAATTACGGTCTCCAAATGTTAAAATTCACCATTCCACACGTACTCAATACGATCAAGCTTACAGAAAATCACTTGCATGTCTTTTAAGAAAGGGGGCTATTCAACATGTTCGCATAATTCGCTACAAGCCTAGAAAACTTCTGACGAAATAAGGCACTCCTTTCTGTTTAGAGTATGTCCTACTGTTATGTTAACTTGCAATAATTTTCTTGTCATTGGTTTTGGTTTTTTGTGCGTGAACGATTGATGTACTTTTAGGCACCCAAGGGCGCATATAATTATGTTTACTTGACAATTATCGTACAAGTCGTATGTATTTATTTTGTTTCTTTTTCTGTCATACGTTAAGACTGTATGAAGTATGCTGTGCTGTCGTTCTGCTGCCTTGTACGGATGGGAGGTGGAGCTAGTCAAGCGGAATCAGCGCAGCTTTTTTGCCACTTTCCACGCCACAACTGTTCTGTGTAAAACACACTGTACTGTTGGTGGTAAAAAATAAACTTCAACTTCAACTTCAACCTGGTGCTTAGCAGCGCAATAGCTGATGCACTAAGCAAGCGCGGCGGGTTGCCTTCCTGCAGCCTCTCGCCTAAACGCGAACTAAGCGACGAGAAGACAGGGCACACGAAGCTATCAGCACTGGGTGCACTTTTTCCCTATTGCAGATTGATTCAAGGATAGGACCTGCACGGCCGCGCCATTCGCAGCCTTCGCTGACGTAGAACCACCCCTGCCCTCCCTGCCTTCCCTGCCATCCCCCTGGTGCCCTGCGCGCGACGGATAACAGAACGCGTTCTCCCCGCCTTCCTCACTTGCGCGAGTAAGGTTGAACCACCATCGACGGCTCACCCTCTCAGGCTTTCACTCTGCAACGGCGAGGCTTTTCTTTCGAGGCACCCGCATGGGTTTCCTTTGTAGCAATGGCTACGAACGGGTGGATGTCTGATTTTCTCTTCATTAACATACAGCATACGGCGCGCGATGACAATGTTATCGTCCTTGGACTTTATGCGGAGCATCACGGCCACAACGACGGCAGCAATGCGCCTGGAGTGTCCATTTAACTGCTATCGCAGCAAAAAGTTACGTGTCCGGTGGTAAGATAGAAGGTGGTCTCCTGGCCCACAAGTCGTTGCTCTACCAATTAGGCCACATGCATGTGCACATGAGCCCTTGTGCTTGTTCTAACGTAAACTAGCGCTTTGAGACGATTGGCGCGTCAGTCATGTCTCATATAAACACTGATTAACGATGGTAGAGCACGTTTGTGCGCCCCTCCATACGCAGGAGTAAGAATAACATTTCCACCACATCTTGCCTCACGTCGCCTAGAAACTAGAGGGTCATAAAGTAGAGAGCGTGCCACTTGTCTCCTGCATTGCGACACCTGCTGAATCAGCCCAGGTCCTAACGGAATGGGTGTTGACGTTTCTTTCCCAATGTTCAATAAATCAGTGCCCTCATTCGTAAAAATCCCTTAAGCTAGAATTCTTGAAAGAAAACATTTCAGCCAATCGTAATGTTGTCGTCATTCGCGAAGGTGACTGAGTGATGGAAAATAACACTTCCGAAAGAAAACTCTACACATTCGGCCCGAGCACACATGTAATCTCTCTCGCTGTCATACCACTGCCAAGTTGTAGAGAGGGTGAACAACCACAGTAGCGCAGTGCCAGTCACGAATGTAGCGGTTTATTGAGCGAACCTGTGCCCGGAGCAATAAGTATTACTCAGCGCAATGATAGCCGCGAGCACAATCGTCTATCATCGAAAATGTTCTAGAATGTACTGAACAATTCTCGTCGTGCACACAGTGGGATTACACAAGGCTCGGTGACAACGCAGGCAAAACATAAGCAACAAATAGAACCAGCGACAACATTTGAGAAAGTTCCGATATAAAAATGCGCGTCTTGTCTTGGGTGATAACTTGGAACGTTTGTTAGCCGGTGAAAGATGGTCACACGTGACACTATCGTCACTATCGGTACTATCGCTTTTGTCACATCATGCTCGCGTGACACCGGCAATCGTTGGTCTAACTAATCAAACTTTGCTGAAACTCAAATAAAGCTGGATCACCAGCCACCCGTAAGATGATTTTATTAGCGTCGATTTACTAAGTGCATGGGATCGACGTTATCTTTATATTTATTTATTCTAGTGTACAACTATGAGACATTTAAGTTGTTGATCTACTTCTGTTGCAGAAAGTAGCGACGGTTCAGTACGTTTTTCAAGGTGTACGACAATGAGCCAACACTCACACCTAGTAAAACCTTCAGCGCATGTATGTAAATTTGCAGCTACGAGTTTCAACGCAGCAGTCCGAGCATTGCAATTTTACTACGGCGGGTCTGACGTGACTGCACTACGCGCGCGTATTGCATCTTGAGCGTAACCAGCAGTGTAGTAAGAGGCCCATACGAACTGCTTACCAGAATGTAACCGATTATTTGAACAGCAAGAGCTCGAAGAGTTTACATGAACGGATATTACAAAGAATTACGTTAAGAATTTATCTATAGATCATTATTTCTTACACACACATGTGTGAATAATGTCATGGATTGAAAGCTGTAATCGATGAAGTGATAGATAATGTGGTGACAATGAGCAAATAGATTAATTGATTTCTTTAATATAGGAAGCTTTGCTAAGCGCACCGAACAATGTCCTGGAGGCGGCCTAAAGAAAACAGAATTTTTCTGCCACATGCAGGCTTGAACTGATTAACGTTGGCTGAAAAAGAGGTGTTACTGGACTCAACTTTCGGGCAAAAGGTCATCTCTCCACGTCAGGGCAGGAACTGTGCCTAAAAGAGGAAGTGCGTTTCTTGAAACGTTGGCTGCGGCTACATCACTTCTTTTTTTTTTTGCAGCGCTCTCAGTCACTGCGAGAGGGGTCAAATTTTATTTAGACCGTTCGAGCCATTTTTTGCCTTCGCAGCAACTCACAGCAAACCAGAATTTTGCGTTTCGTCTCCATTCAAGTATATATAACCGTTCCGAGAGCAGAGGTGGGCTCGAAAGCCAGAAATGCTACACCCCTTGAGCCCAACATTTATATAATGACTTGACTTAGGGCCACATACGCACAACGTCAATTTGTTCTTATCAGGGTCGATGTCGTGAGTGGAATGACGCATTCTAGCGTCCTATTATACTCGCCGGACAATCTAAGCAGAGGTTTTGGAGGCGAAGCGAAAGCCCAGATTGTTGGAAAGCACAACCTCAAATCACGCAGAAGTGGGCATCTGCGCCGGCTGCAGTTTATTTATGGGTCCCATTCCGATAGGCTTGACAGCGGACCGATCGGATTTGGCGCCACGGGTTCGCTCCGCGCCAGATGCGACGCGTATTTCGACACGCTCCGGCGCCCTCTGCTGGAACGCGGCGCCACTCGGGCAACGAAAACGCGCCCACGGCCGAAACGGGGTCTCGGTCAGCCGGAATAGAGCAATAAATGACGCGCGGCAGCGAGTGGCGCGGATATAAGTCGCCTTGCTTCGTTTTTTGTCGCAGCGCAATACTACAGATATCCACGCCATATGTTTCTGGACATTCCAGTGGTTGTCTGCTGCTATCTATACTTACGTTATTGTTTCGGCTGCGCGCGTAGAGACATTCGTTCCTTTCGACCTTAGCGAGCTCTGCGAGTTACATTTATTGAAGGCGAGGCCGACTTCACTGCCTATCGCGGTGACTATGTGATTCTGCTGTCGCGCACGAAATGGCAAGCTCGATTTCCGGCAACGGTGCCCCCTTTACGATGGCGGCAAAATGCAAAAAAAGCACGATCGTGTACTCTGTTTTCGTGCACGCTAGAGAACGCGAGCGGGTCCAAATTATTCAGAAGCCCCGCACTACGGCGTGCTTCGTGGCCCATGATGGGGCTTCGGGACGTTAAATTGGCAATTATTTTCTTTAGCTTCGTTAGAAAATATAGATAAATAAGAATAAAGTGAATTTCCTGCTCATCTCGCCAAGTAATTACACGTATCCCCGTAAAAATGGTTCTGGCGCAAAACTATAAGAATCAAAATGCTGAAGTGGATTTTTTTTCTCTGCGCGTTGAAATTTATTTTCACGTTCACGAGGGACTATTTTTAATTCCCTTTGATTCCACTTTCCCTTCCTAAATTTTTTTTACTAGCTTGTTTTCAGAATGGACGTCCACAACACTTCCCTTTCTTGACCGACCGAAGTCACAAGAGGGAGCAGCCGCGTGCTGGCCGCCGAAGTAGCCACGAATGCGCCGCGCTGCTACACCGAAGATCTTAAGCTAATCGCTTGAAACTGGTTCACTGACATGTTATTAGGAACGTCGGGAAAGCGAGGCGGAGAGGTTTAGGCAGCGAAGCCAGTGAGTGCTATAATCAGGAGAGAGAATTCACCACAGACGGGCTTCGCGTCGAAAAGCTTCAGCCAAGCCACAATGAAACATGTCTGCTGTTTTGACGCTGCACTTTCTCGCATGTAATAAATGATCAGTATGCCATCATCCGCCAAATGTCGCAAGTGTCTTCGTACTTCCGGGATTTAACGCCTTTCTAACTTTTATTCGCGCTTGGCGCTTTATCGCGACATTGGCTGCTTGGCCGTCGAACCCAAATTATGAGTTATTGTCATTGTACTAACTGACAAATGAATAGCTTAAATACTTTTTAACATCCCCCTTTCCATAACACAGTTCTAAAGGTCTTACGTAGAGGCCGACAACCAAAATAACTGCTGCATACCATTGTGGCGTTTTATTAACTCTGGAGTTGTGAACGAAAGAAATAGTTTTTCCAAAAAACACGCAGTAATTGCTTACCAGAACTGACATATGCAAATTTGGTTAATTATGTATTTAATAGAAACATTTTTAGAGCACTTGATATATTTTTGGCACATGTCAACAAATAGCATCCAAATCCCATTTGCATTTCTGCGCTCATAAGGTTAAGGTTTCTTCATCATGTAATGACAGCGCTGAAAACGAGAGTTGAGCGCGGACGACACACGCACAGAGCTGTTTTATTGTTGTTTGGCCATATTGTTGAGAACTGTTAACTTGAACGGGAAAAAGAGAAACTAAAAGTTTTCTTTTTTACGTGGTGGCAACACTGTACTGCTCTCGAAATAACAGCTGCATTCTTCTAGCTGTGCACGGGCATGCACGTAGCGTACTTACATTCGCGAGCCTACATGTACGTGGTACATAGCGCATGCTTCTAAGCTTCACAGCATACGCGTTCTTCGAAAATAGGTCTAGCGGCTACATACTGTGGCGTAGCCAGGAGACAGCCTGTCAGCAGGTGCACCGCTGTTACCACGACAGCAGCGCGTTCCATCCGAAATATACCTCTATGTGACGCTGAACGAACGAAACTATCGCTGAAGAAGATCTGGCACTGAATACAGCTCTCCTTGAAAGCGCGTACTTATTCTAAATTGATTGGCACGTGGGTTGAAGAAGCCCATGTAGTTTAGCTCATAAGTACTCAAATTATGTTGCATAGGTGTTCCTTAAGTGTGGCCTTAAATTATACATCACCGAATTCACGTCCAAAATGCATGCCACCAGGGTTTTCGAAGAAGCAGCGTCCCACTGCATGTTCACGTGGGTAAAAACAAAAAAAAAAGAAAAAGTAGACTTATTTCGCCCCACTTCGCTCAATATTGGTTGTACCGAACTTTGAAGAGCGTGTGGGGAGGCAATGTTAACCTACCAAGAGCTCTTTATTTCATTGCACATGGAAGCCGACAGCCATCGTGCTCATAAAAAAATGAAATGCTGCGTTGCAATTCACAGTGCTTCCGACAAAGGTTTATTCTTTTTCAACACAAACGCTAATCAACTACGCCACCAGGAGTTCCTGGTGTTTTCTGTTCAGACTGTCGCTATGCTATCTCTACTTCCGGCATTTCTAGGGAAGGGAACTTCTCGTCTTATGACTGCTCACACCATGCTGCAGTAGATGTTTTTATTTTATTTTATATTTACAGTTTCTCCGGCAAGTGGGTGAAGTCTCGTATTGCAAGCCTACTCGCACAGTACATTGGGAACAGGAAAACCGGCTTACATTAGTTGCATTACGTATAACCCGATTTCCCAGAAGGGGAAAGTTGAAATCGACCTGTGGCTTATTCTACTAATGCCAGCTTTATATCAACACTTTTTAGTTGTTACTACGGTCTCCTCTTTGTATAACACAACCGAGGGTACTGTCAGCGAATAAACCAACTGTATGTAAATTTCAACACTTGCGCATGAGGCCGTAGAGATAATGGCACACAATACAAACAGGACGCTATAGCGCTGTGCGCTGACGCCTGTGGCGCTTTGTATGCCTCGACAATTCTAAGAAGGGATATCAGAAGGAACAGTACTCTCGCTTATGACGTACAATGAGTTCGCGTTGCGCTGAACCAACTCCTCCCAGATAGCGCAAGGCTGGTGCCCTTCGATCCATGAAGGCTTGCTACCTTGCCTGACTGCCATAGAATCTAATGGCGATGCTCCCGAGTAAGCCGCGGTGATGTTACCGCCCCAGCTTTCGTCACGGCCGGCTTGGCAACAAAATTGCTGTCCTAGTAGCATGACGTTGTGAAGCAGAGTGCACAGGCCTGCTATCTAGGAGGCGTTGGCCATACTCAGGGCTGCATAGAGCTTAATTGAGGAGCGAAACAGCGTGAACGCGATAAAATATGCCGCGGACATTGCCTTTCGCACCTTGGGAAGCGTGAATAGGAAGGTGTGTTGATAAAGCAAGACCATAAATGGACGGGTACATTGTAGGGCTCCACAAAGCGCGGCTGCCCCATTCAGTAAGCCTTGAGAAAGAAGCGTCCTCCTTACACGCGTCAGAATATTGGATGCGTAGAAATAAAAAAAGATGCCTGCTCGATTACGAACAAAATCAAAGCTGGCACTGTAAAGAAAAAAAGAATGTAAATGACGCAATTAGTGCGCATGACTTATGTAAGGTACTCGAGCATACGAGAAAAATATGAGGATGCGCACTTAGCCTATAAAACGAGCCAATCGATGCTTAATAGCACCTTCCACCCGAAGTTGAGTGTAAAGTTCATTGCTTCCTAATAACCGTTATCTAATTTATCGCACTTCATAGCCGTAGCTAAAATGTGTCCCTGCTCACTATAGCTTGCACTCGGACCCATCTGCTGCTATGTAAGCTCGGTGTATATGCTCATGCATAAATTTACAATATATATAACTAGTCTAGACTCCTTTAGACCTATAAATAATTACGATATTGTGATTGGAATGTACAGTCATATAGATAACTTCACTGTAGGCAGGGCGGCCATTATTGTACCGTTTTCAGGAGCATTGTCGCGCTAAATGGCTCAAAAATGCTCTAGTTACTGGCGTTGCAATGATTCGCACCCATACCTGACAGAGCAGAAGCTAGTACAGCTTGAATCATAGTGAACGCAATAAATCTAGTGAAGCTAGTGCTTGCATATATATATATATATATATATATATATATATATATATATATATATATATATATATATATATTGACAAGTGTACTTGCCTATCTTTATCGGGTGACCAAGTTTCAGTGCCTAACAAATGTTATCGCACCGCGCCTGACGCGCCTGCATGTATCGGACGTTTCTCGAAAGTTTTCGATGGTTCTATCCGCTGTCTGTTTTTTTACCGAACCTTGTGTTCTCTTATTTCATCGCGTGACGCGAATGGTGTAGAACTTTGTGGAAGACACATGGGCACCAGCGATCACTCTGGAACCTTCGACGACTGATGTATAAAAGCCGACGCGCTTGACCTGCACTTCTGATTTTCGACGATCATCGGCTGTGTTCGCCGCTATCGTTGTGCTTTAAGTGTAGCCTGTTTTTGTGGGCACAGGTTCGCCCAATAAAACTTGTGTTTGGCTTTCACAGTACTGCTACTGTGTTCTTTAACGTAACTAACCCGTGACAATATATATTTATATATATATATATATATATATATATATATATGTATTGTCGCGCGGTAGTTACTTTAAAGAACACAGTTATATGCGGGACAGATACGAACTTTTTGGAAGTGAGGCGTATTAACGTGTTCGGCATGTGGACCAGTCTTCAGTCAGAGTACCCTGACGCTATTTAATACCCTGAGTACTCTGACGAAGGCTGGTGCACCAGCCCAAAACATTAAAGCAAACACATCTCATTTCCAAAAAGTTTGTCCTCTCTTTCCTGCATATGCTACGTCGGGTCCTACGTGCTGAACTTTGAAGAAACCCGCGGCGCTGTCAGTCGCTGCGGCGATTTGAGTGAGTTCTCAGGTGCGCTCCGATGTAAGAACCTTTTATTTCGACTTCTCAGTCAGTAGCTGCGCTCGATTCCTTTAAAATTCCACGCAAGGAGGCGAACGAGGCCGAGAAACGTCTTGCGGGAAATGATACAAGGCAACGCGAAAACAATACCATTGCGTTTAGTGAAAGGAGTCGTCATCGGGAAGACGTCGCAATGTTTTCCCATTCACACACGTAGGCATACCTGAGTGGCGTTTTTTTCGAAACGCATGCACACGGACATATTCTTCACACTGAGACATCTTGACAACATGAGCGAGTGCGGCGTTCTTATTGCCACCACGCGCAAACAAATTGCACAATAACCATCGGACGGACGGACGGAAAGACGAACGGACGGACAGACAGATAGTGGGGCTTGTTTATTTCGACAACGATGACCCGAACGCCGCCACCCCTCAATGAAATTACTGCCGACATGGTACGCGAGAATCCACCGGGAGAGGACCATTTACCTGTAATCCAGGGCTCTTCAGCGTTCAGGACATGATTTCGCCTCTAAATGTATATTTATTGACTGTTTCCAAATCTATCATCTACAGTGATGTATAAGAGCAACTGGCGCCCATGGGCGCTTTAGCGACGCGCTAACCAACCAAGGAACAAAAGAAACGCATTCTCGTTGTCGGAGGCACTTTGACCCGCGTCTGGCCTCATTGCGAGGCGTCTCCACTTGGCCAAATCACCTCCACTTAATGTGCCATCAGTCAGAAAGCGGACCAACTCGCTTCACCTACCTCTTCCTCTACGCACTGCCTACTGACAGCGCTAAGAAGGCTGCATATACTGTACACACGAGGCCCGTACACTGGGCGATATCGCAGACGGCAAATAAGCAATGGGGAATTCGGAGAAGGACATCCGGAGAAGGCAGTGTGGCGTACACATGCCGCATAAGGCGCTGTTGCGCATCTTTGTTAAACGGGGTGCTTTAACCGTGAATAGTCTAGCCATCGTTAATGGTTACTATATCGGCTGTTACAAGGCTCACCTTCCGGCTATTACGCGGCTGCAGTTAGCTGACGACAAATACGGTAGGCGTAAGCGACTTACCCTTAGACACTCGGCACAGTAACAAGGGCTCGACTGCATCGAAAACAGCGAGAAACGAGCTAAAACTTTGCAATATGGGTAGCTGTGTTGTTGCGACTTATACAGCGATCATCGAGACCTACTGTAATGGAGAAACCCGAAACGTCCCGCACAACAAGAAAAAGAAAAGGAATATAGTAAATGCCTCGACGTAGCAAAGGAGCTGTGCCTTGTCACTTCATCTTAACCATTTTCTTCCACGCAGTGTCTGCGTCGTCTAAACTTGAAAAGGCAGTCGAGAAAACTTGGAAGAACTAAAGCTGATTTTCTTCGAAGCCACGTGGTCTTCCATGTACTGGACCTAGCGATAGCTATACCATTTGCAACATCAGCAAAACACGCAGCACCACATGCACCTAGTAACTGTCCGAATATCGCGCGACTTTGTTGCGCTGAACCGGGCCAGATGAGGCGTGTTTTCCTGTGTCACGGCATCCTAACCTTCACATGCCTCAAAGTTCCCGCATTGGGGAGCGTGCTGGCACGCCAGCGAATTCTTTTGCGAACGCAACCCTGTCACGATACAGAAGACGTCATAGAAAAGCGAACAAGCAGCAGTTGAATCAGCGTGAGGAAGTGGAAAGCATCTTTAAGTAAAGCATTTATCTTGGACTCCATTCCCACTTTTTCATATTGAATGTGTGCCAATTCAATGACAGATGTCATCTCCTTAAGAAACCACTGATTAAAGTTTACTGATCCGCTTAGTTTAGTTCGAAGAGCGAGTGCAATACACTTGACTCAATGAAGTGACTTTATTGTGCCACGTTTTCTTTCCTTCTTTCTTTTTTCGTAAATGTTACCAACCTTCGTAAAGCAGCCAGACAGCAAAAAATAAGGCTTTCTCACTGATTCGCAATATTAAATGGTTGTTCTCTTTCTCCATAAACAAATAAAAATAAAAAAGATAAGAGCTGTCGGGCAATTATACATTGTACGACATTTTCATTCTGAAAAAGGAAAGTTATTAAAAGTGATCTCGCTTACTTCTGCGTTGTTTACTCCCTAGTTTCGCGGCAAGATTGTGCGTTTTTTTAGCCTGTACTTGACTCAGAGTCTTGCTTGCTTGACTCTTCAACGAGTGCAGTGCGACAAGGTCTACACAGGTAGCCTTACATTTTCCCTGTCCAGCGCAGCGTAGCCAAACGGAAGCGATCTCCCGAGACCACATGGTCAATCTGGAAATTCGACATACTTTTAACTCTTTCTCCCTCAGTTGCCGATAGCCTGAGAAATAAGTCGTCGATTAATAATTGATAGCGAGCGCCTGTCACTTTCATGAAGAATAAACAACGAAAGCGCCAATGGGAGTTTGGCTCGAGCGCTTCAAGACAATTAATTAATGAACAAGAAAAACAAGGGTCATTCCACCCGTGACATTCACTTGTTCCCCATCGCCAACGTTCTGAGACAGCTCTAAGCTGCACTGTCAACAGGGTGTTTCACTTAAGCACAGCTTTAAAAAAAATATGTAAATGCTACGTAGCTAGACAGAACCGAGGTAATGTTGTCTGCCATCGCTTGGAGATACTAATATTACTTCTTGCATTAGGCCTAATTACATAGTTAGTCTTACTAAACAATCCACATCTCAAATGTTTTAATTAGATGAAAAGTGTCAATGAGAAAATTCTAGAGCAACATCAAAAACTCGCGCTACACCTCTCTGTTGCTCAATACGTGCTACATAAAGTTTTTTTTCCAAGCGTGAAAGAATCCTCCGAATACACGCAAAGTGCTTCTAGCGGCCAGTCGCGAGGCCATTTTGCGTGTATTCGTGGGCTTCTTTCAGATGTCACTGAACTTTCTTTCTCGCCTGCGTATCTGTAAATCTTTCCATCTTTTCCTAATACTCGACAGTGCCGATAGGACGCCAGAGGTTCCCGCGTGGCTAAATCTCCTCGTCCTAATTAGAATGGCAATGAAACGTGAGAGCTAATGGAGCAACGAAATCCTCGTAAAAAATGAATAGATGTATGCACAGCTTTTATATGACACGACCCTCACCAGCGGAGAGACTTGTAATACGTTCCGAAAGGAGCTAATAGAAGTTACTAAAGAAACCTTAACAAATATTGTACTTGACTCGACGTGTGCTTTTCATCGCCTGAGTTAGCTTGCATTGCGCGAAACTTCAATAAAATTAGTTTTAGCGCACAAAAATATATGTAGAAGGTATCCTTTTCATGCAAGTGATAGTTTCATGCCTTTTTTTTTATTCTATCATTAAGGTTATTGAATGTAGCCGATTCTATGTGCATTTATGATACAATCGCCACAATAAATTTGATTCATCGACTCAACTTCCCTCCTGATTCTAAGAAACAGAGCATCTCAATTAGGTTGCGTAGGGAAAAGCCGGTAGCTAAAACTGTTGGGATAATTACGATACCCTTTTGAAGTACATGGAAGTTGCTCTCGGAAGAGCTCAGTTGCATGAAGCTTCATTGTGTAGATTTCGCCTCAAGAAAACACATCGCGCGATTATACTCAAGCAAGTTTACGTACGTTGCGCGAAGTGCGAAAAATGGCACAATAGCTGAAGTGTTCTCTCTCTCTGTCTCTTTCTATATATATATATATATATACATGGAATTTTTTAGGAAGTCCAGCGTTCGTCAAAAGAAAGGACGCTACCCAATGCACTACCGCAGCTCATTGCAGGACCGTTAGTCAGATGTACTGAACGAAAGCTCTAGGAGAAATAGAATCGACCAATGTACGCTTCGCTCTTAATACCTTTAGGGCTAGTGGTACGAAAGCCGTGAAACGTGACATGCCAGGCGAACACAAGTGT
Source organism: Dermacentor variabilis (assembly GCF_050947875.1). NCBI lineage: Eukaryota > Metazoa > Arthropoda > Arachnida > Ixodida > Ixodidae > Dermacentor > Dermacentor variabilis. Next base: position 146,485,246 of record NC_134569.1, read on the forward strand.
GGCCCAAATCAATTTATTTCTTTGGACAAAGGCACTTTTTTTACTGACTTGTGCGAGCTACTTTCACTGCCCTGGTGTCCCCATAAGTAACTAACTGCAAACACCTGCCCAGTGTGTAATCGAATGTGCTTTTCTCTTTTTACAGATCTATAGTTTTTTGGCGATGACTGTAAAATAGAGATTAACGGTAAAAATTCAAGAGTCGCCGTTCTTACAAACCTCACTGAAGTGTGATGCTACGTCAGCTTTCGGAACAGTGCGCGGCTTGTCACATTGCGCGCGCTCGTCAAGTGCAATAGCGGAAATGGAAATGGTGAGAAAAAACGTGCAGAAATTTACGACCTACGCAATTGCGGAGATTGTTGCGTGTCGTTGCGTGTGTTGATGCAACTGTTGGGTATCACACGCATGCGTACAGAACCAGCCGCGTCAGAAATGCTTCCCGAATTGATTTGCTACCTTACTCAAGGTGGAAAAGGTTAGGGATGTATTACAGCGGAATCACGAGGGGTTTCCGTCACGCCTGCAATCGGTCACAATGGCTGGCCAGTTTCACAAACTGTACTGATGCCCGCCTTTCTTTGCAAGCTTCTGACGCATGATTGTTGTTGTTGTTGTTGTTGTTGCCTAAAAACATGGATCGTACCTAAGAGAGGGATAGGCCCCACTGGAACGGAATGAAAAGTGCTTATAAACAAAAGAAAACGGAAGAGAGCTAAGAAGCAAACTATATGAAAAACAATAAATTAGAGGACGTAATCATTAAAAATAGAGCTTATTCATAAAAGAGCAAAAATAATAAACTACACCACGGTCAGTAACATAGCGGCCCAAGAATCTTCGCCACAGTGCGTGTTCGACTGTCTGTCTGCAGCTGCACGAGTCACACATGGGGCTGTCTGATGTTGCAATACCGAATTAGCATAGGCTTTCGTGAAAGCCACCTTTAACCAGAGGCGGCACTGTGAAGTGCCGCCTCTGGGCATTTACAGCTTCAACAAATGTTATGTCTGTTGAGGCTGCGTTTAGGAACACAGCGCCCGTTGTACGAAGTTTTGGTCTTGGCATGAGCAAACAAACAAATACCCTGTGTAGCATATGCTCTCGGCAAAGGTTGCCGGTTCTGAAAAAAATTAATAGGCCAACTTAGCGAGGAAATGCCGCACTAGTGGCATGGGTACTAATACCCATGCCACTAGTATAAACTAATATAAAGGCATTTGTGGAATAGGATCTTTCCTTGAACAGGCATCATGGAATCTACAGAAACTAAACAATAATAACAAAAAAAAACACTCTAATGCGATAATACGACGCCCTTTTTTTGCGTGTGATGTTAGACCACTGAAGCTCCGTTAGAGCCCGACGCTAATGACAACCGCCGGTGCTACTCTTCAGCAACGCCGAAGAAGGTTGGTAAAAAATTCCCTCACAACTGTTGATTTACTACCATTGTGATTCGTTTGTGAAATTATCTTATGTGCACACCGCATCCGCAGCGAGTTTCTTAAAGTACTGAGATGCGTAATAAAAGAACGCCCTTGTTTTGCATGCTACAGCCTGCATTTGTAATAGGAGCTTTTCTGGAATGCATGAGATTGTATGCATGCATTCCGATGATTCCATAATCCGATGCATGACGATGCATGCATCGGATTACGGGAAAACAAATGTGGGGCTTAACCCTTCGACATTCCCATTTGTATTAACAGCAATGCCACCAAAATATTCAATCTTTCATCTCACGCGCATTTTTCCCTTTCAAGCGTACTTTGTACTTGTGGTATTTTGTTCTGTTTCTCTGTGCGCAGTCATAGTGAATATTCTGACGGCAATTCTGCCTACATTTTTCTACACACATGGTGAAAAAGACGTTGGTGCACTGATATGGTGCCGGATAATCCTTGTTTCGTGGACAGGTAGCGGAATTACACATTTAGTCCTGCCTACTTATGCACAGAGCCTTTGTTGGAAATGGAGTAGAATAACAAATAACACAAGTAACGCACAAGTAAACCCTCACAGCGACGGTGTTTACGAAAGCAACGTAACATATACTTGCCAAGGTTGACGACTGGACGTGTTGGTATAGCATATTAGAGGTTGGATTGCGAAACATTTTGACGAGACACACAGAAGAGAAACACACACCACAGAGCGCTTTGGCGTTTGTTTCTCTTCTGTGTGTCTGGTCAAAATATTGCGCAATCCAACCTCTAGTAATATATACAAAGAAGACAGCACAATTATAAAACAATCTTACAAATAAAATGATTTTAGATGTTTTTGATTTCCAAGAACACTGGTTTTTCATCCTGAGGGCATCAAAGCAAATTAGCAAAGGCACAAAGGGTTGAAGAGTCATGATGAAAACGCTGTCCAGGTGGCGGTATTTGATCGGGAAGCTACTGGCATTCCGTTCAGAAGTGGTGTCAAGAATCAGCATTTGTTGGCAAGCTTACCCACTGCGGGATCGCAACGCAGAATTGTATGGAGCATGAGGTAAGCGGATCCGCAGGAGACTCGTGAATAGAGAAGTAAGACACCACTTGGTAATTGTTTAAACTAATACGGAACACAAAAGGCGCCTAATAAGATGGTGCGTCATCAGCAAACCGCACAATAAATTGCATACAAATAAAGAAACACCTTCTCTGTCTATGTTTGTTGCTGCGTTCCCCTGCATGCGCACGGGTTGTACTCAATGGCGTTATTTGTACCACTGAGCACAGTTACTTTATTGGCTGTTCTAATTGAAAGACCCATCGGGGCATCTGGGTCATTTGGCGTTTCGCCTGCGAGTATGACATTGTGTCGTATACAGCTCCAGTCGAAAGCATTCCGACGCTCATGCGCTCTCCAACTCAATTATGACACATGATGTGGCCTACTATCTCAGCTCGTTCTACCAACGCAGCTCCTTCAACACTGCCCGCCATTCATATGCCCTCCGAGCAACGCAAGAACCCATCGCTTGTCCTGCTGCTTGACTACCCTGCTGCTCTACCTGCCGTTCCTTAAACCTGGACGCCACGCCATCAAACATCCCACTTTGCCGTGCGAAACAGCATTCTCTGCCATCGCAATTATATGCCCGACGGTCGGAAATAACTTCTGGCTATCCCTGGTCATATGCGCTCTGATATATGCTCCTACTTCCATGCGGATCCTCAAAGCGGCGTCCTGAAAGCTGAGAAAGCCTGCACTGATCTCACTGGCGTGGAATGCAAGGGTTCGTCCTTCAGTGCGTTAGATTTTGCCCCGCCTGTCCAAGAAGCAAAACCCCTCCACAGAGCCCTAGTGGCGCGTAACCTTCTCTCGCTGGACAATTCGATCTCGTTGTTATCGACCTCTATGGCCCACTTACCTGCTGTGAATGTGTAAATCGCTAGATTATTGTTGGTTTGAGAACCTGACGCGCTACGCCGTGAACACGGCACTTTCCGCAGTGATATCGTGCAACATTGCTGTGATAATTCTTCGTAACTTCATTCTTCGTCAGGGAACTACTCAGCGATAGGACTCGAGTCCCTCTCCCCCCCCCCTTATTGTTAGAATACAATTCCTCTTTCATTAGTGTAACATCATTGATAAAAAAAATCGACCTGACAGCCCGGGCCATTCTTCTGAACTTCCTACGTGGTACCATGGTCCAAATGACATAATCGATACCACCGGGCCTGTGAACATATTATTGAGCCCGTCACACCGTTGCCGAACCTTCGCTGTCGTGGTCGCGAAAGAGTGAATGTGAGCCACCTGAAGCCTTATCACGACCCTGTCATCTTGCCATCCGCCTGATGTCATCAGGACGGCTCTGTTTCACACCCGCGAACAATGTAATGAAGCAGACACACCTCGTGTTTTCGAGGTAAAATCGACAACGACGATCGGTGCTGCGATTGCGAGAGAGCTGGTGCTGTTCACTTCTGCTAGACTTAATATATATATATATTGCCTATAGCAGATCGTTCAATTCGGTATATTGTTACGAACTGTTTAACTCGAAGAGGCGTACGTCATTTGCACAATAAATTAAAATGCATAACCGACTAATTAACAAGGGTACACTAATTGAGTTTTTGAGCAGTTACCTGATGGCACCATATTGCAATTTACAAATTCTAGTTTCCAGCCGACGAGTTCTCAAGGCGGATCCACTTGACTAGCTTCAGATATTGACTAGCTTCACACTAGCTTCGAGATATTAGAGAGGTTTAGCTTGTCCGGTATTCCGGTAAAACGCAGGCAAACGGGGCGTTGGAGCGTTGGGGCGGAGGCGTAAACGTGAGTGGTCTGGATGCTGCAGCCACCTGGTGGCGCAGCGTTCAAACAGGCTGAAACAGCTAATATTGCATTAATCCAGCGTATTCTTCTTCGCTCCTGGTGTAAATTTTTGGCAGCAACACGATTACGCCAGTGCCGAAAATTTACACCAGCTGCGAAGAAGAATACGCTCAGTTAATGCAATATTAGCTGTTTCTGTCTGTTTGGGCACTGCGCCACCAGGTGGCTGCACCATGCAGACCGCTCCCGTTTACGCCTCCGCCCCAACGCTCCAACGCCCCGTTTGCCTGCGTTTTACCGGAATACCGGACAAGCTAAACCTCTCTATTAATTCGCGAACTTATAGCGGAAAAATACGTTTGCGTTCCAGTTACTCTTGTGCTTTAATGCATAAAACAGAATTTTGTTAAGAAAGTAAATGGAACGACAGTGCATTTTAACCGCAAGTCTGATGACACATACCTCGTGAATGGTGTTATCCACACAATTCTTTTCAAGTGGACGCGCATTGCGAACTCACCGGCTAGAGTTTGTAAATTGCAATGTGCCGTCAGGTAATTAGTTCAGAACGCCATTATTGATTTTTTGTTCATTAGTCGACTATGCATTTCAATTTATTGTGCAAGCGATGTCCCCCTCTTCGAGTAGACCGGTTCAAGCACTATAGTTGTGCTATCTTCCAAGGACAATTAAAAAATAAATGAAAGTAGACAATGAAGCACCATATATATATATATATATATATATATATATATATATATATATATATATATATAAATCTGGGTGTGTGTGTCGACGGCGATGGTGCCAATTCGTCTGGAGCGTCCACATAATTGCTATCGTACTAACCATATCGTATCACTTTGCGATCAAAACTAAAACAGACAGAAAACGGGTACTCTAGGTCATTGTTGACCCCTTCGCATCCGGGGCGCGCGCGTGGTGCTTTAGAAGGCCTTCAGAGGCGTGCAGTGCAATTGGCTACGAAAAGAACGTAGCCAAGGGAACCCACCGTAATGCTCTGCTCGCAAGGCTCTGCTGACTCCAGGTTTCAGTAAAAGCTGGTGTCATAGATTTGATTTCGAAATCTGGTTTCATTTGCTGGCATAAGCATAAATGTGCCCACACTAGTACCGGTCCTGCCTAATGGCACAGTGTAAGGCAAAATTGAAAAACAGCCTGTTCTTTTTTCTCCGCAGTTTAGGAAGTGTACTTCTTTACGGACATTTTCGATATTTGCGCTTTTCTTAGAAAGCTTTAATTCTGGCTGGAAAACTGTTTCTTCTGAAAGCAAGTAGTGAGTGAACACGCCCCCTTTCCAAATGCGCTTCGTTCTCACCGGTAATTTTCCTAACAAAAAGCTTTGGGTGCGAAAATCAAAAACACTTTTATGAAATTAGCTACATATCAGTAGTGCTTCGAAGTGCGCCTGTTCGAACGCTTTTCTTTCCAGCATTCGCGGACAACTTTCTGTTGCTATGAAGCGAATGTTACCGAGGATAAGCGCATAGAAGAAAGAGTGCTCCTGAAAAAAAAAGTCCCATGTTTTAATCCGCGTTAGGTTAGGCTGCGTAAATGGACACATAAACACCTGATTAACAGTAAAATAAGACAGAACACACTGCTGAGTATAAAAGCTTGCTAATTTTGCAGCTTTTTCCTTCCGTGTCTGGGAAAACGCTAAACCGTCGCACGTGGGATCTGAATCAATTCAGCGCTTGTTCAGAGCAAGGAAAAGCATTGCCACACGCTGCTGGACTGTTTGGCGCGGAAACATATGCGCAGCAGCCACGCGCCCGTAGCTTTTCCTTCATTGCCACAGAAAGTTGTCCGCGAGTGTAACTTGTGTTTGTGGTTTATTGGATTGTGTGATTAGATACTGTTCTGTCCTTGAGTGAGGGCAGTGTCGCACGTGCTGACATCTTTAAGTCATTAGGATTGCAGCCTCGCCGCAGCGCAGCCAATTGGCTGAAAGAAGTCGACCACAAATGACGATACTTTGCGGACAGAACTACACGACAGCTCACAAGAGAGGCAATGCAAGCATGACGACAGGGTGAAAAGCGACAAAATGACTTCCACAATGGTTACCAAGCTGGCGGCTGCTAAAGAAATGACTTGAACGGCTTTTGTGGTAAAATATACTTGGGTTTCAGCTGCTTTCTTACTTAAAGCTCAATTATTTCAAAACCACGTTTTTTATTACATAGGTACCATGATTTTTCCTACGTCGTCCAGCAGAACCAGTTGATTTATCTTCGCTGTTCATCTGTATAAGTGCAGACAACTACTGTGCTAGAATTGAAAATATGCACTTCACAGTACTGTGTTTCGAATTTTGAAATATGCAAATAAAGCCATAATTTCGGTACTAGTGGGAACAATTTCGCCAAAGTAGTAATTTAAGTCAGAGTTTAATAAGCCTAGTGCAGTGAAAGGGTCGCAAAATTTGGAAGAAAATGATATATGCATTATGGGGATACCTCTAAGTTACTGACAAAACGTTTCCTGAACGTTGTCAAAAATGCATGGGAAATAAGGGTGCCTGTGCCTTTAAGAGCCTGTGCCTTTAAGAGCTGTGTGCGCACCACACTGCGGCCTACGCTATGGTCCGCGCGGAACGACTATAGTTGGCTTCGACCTAATTTTTCCTAATGAGCAATGGCTGTGTCACGTACGTGATCTCGGCGAGTACAAACCGCGCACGCATTGTGTCAACGTATTTGTGGAAACGATCCCTTCATCTTTCTAATAACTTCCGCGGACTAAGAAACGACGGCGCTGAACTTTACGAGCCACATAACTTCGTTGTCACAGAGGATATGTGAGCAAGCCCGACCCGCCGTGATGGCGTAGTCGTTTTGTTGTTGCGCTGCTAAGCCTCAGGTCGCGGTATCACATGCTGGCCGCTGCGGCCGCGTGCCGGTGTCACCGAAGCGGAAAAAAAATTAAACCATGTGCCATGCACTGGGCTTACAGCGAAGAGCCCCAGGCGGTGAAAATAATTCGCAGTCCCCCGCAACTGTGTGTCTCGTAATGAAATCGTAGTTATCGCAATGTGAAACCCTAATATTTATTTTCATTGTGTGACCAAGCGTGAAAGCCATGCACAATATTCATGATAATATCTAGAAATGCACTCCTGAAAGGAATAAGCCATTGCGGTGTTTAAGAAATAGGGGACGTAATGTTAGGGGACACTACCGGCCGGGCGTCCAAGAGAAACTCGGAGACTACAAAGAAGTTTGGGTTATTTAATTTGCGAGGGCGGCTTGCGGACGACGATTCCAAAACTGCCTATTCTCTTCCTAACTATAAGTACGTGTGCATCGCCAGGTTGCGAAAAAAACAACACGAAATCCCAGGGTGAACTGAAATAAACGAGTGAGCCGGCCTACGGCACTCGGTAACACATCTTAAGGCCACGTTTCCTGGATTAGAGTTTAAGCGTCTCTGAATTGTCTTAACCAACGGCACTGTGTGCATATGGGCGCTAAGGTCGATGAAGGTGCGAATGCTTACAGCTTCGCGTGTCTCGGTTCTCTACATTGCATGAAAATTTCGGCGTCCTTCCCATTAGCCTAAGCAGCTGACAGCCTCTCAAAAGAATATAATGTTTGTACTCACTATTTCAACTGCAATGGCATGGAGGCCACATGTACGCTGTACTTGAGATGGTCGCCTTCAGCACACGAAACACTTGAACTTTACACAAACGGAAGGAGTACTTCGGTTGGCTTAAATAGGGGGGTATATAGCAAATCAAATTACATCCTCCAGTTGAAAGTTTCTTAATGCGTTACTATCTGAACAGCAGGTGAAGAACTGCTGTATGAAATAAAGATATACTTGGCATGCTAACGATAAAATACAGGGCTATATTGTCAATCAATCAATCAATCAATCAATCAATCAATCAATCAATCAATCAATCAATCAATCAATCAATCAATCAATCAATCAATCTGTTTTATTTCTTTTCCCAATGTGAAAAGACTACACAGGACGAAAAGCTGACGCAGGTTGATGAGGCTCCTGCTCCCTTTTACAGCCAACAGCGCATGAGGCAAAGAGGATCTTTTCTTAACTTAAAAGACGTTCAAAAAATATTCGAACGCCTCGCTAATCGGGAAATTGCAAGAGGCAGCGCGTGGGTGCGATTAACAGCAGCCGCCACAGACAAACCTTCGCTTATACAGCGCTTTGCTTCCATGTGTCGGACATGCGCTACTCTGGCGCCATCTCGCAGCCATCGTCACCGCAGAGCCCGTCATGCTCGGCAATATGCTTTTCTTCTCACACTTTCACCATACCCTCCTCCTCCGCTTTCCTCTTCGCGCTCTCCTCGCTCTCACCGTATTTCATCACCCGCTGCGCTCCGCGTTCGCTCTTTCATCTTTCGCTGCGCTCGTTCGCTTGGTTACGAGGGACGCTGAGACATGCTGGCGCTCAGCGCAAAAACAGGCGCCTAAGAGCTGCGCTCTAGAAATGCCAATAGCGCGTATAGCTGCTTGACAACTCCCTACAGAGAGTTTGCCACAAGGTAGCTGCTAAAAAGCGAATGCTCTGTTTAGCCGCAGGGTAAACTTGTGCCCCAACAACAAAAATTATGAGGCACAGAGCTGCTTCCCTTGTCCCCTTTCAAATACTTTTTGCTTATACTGCACCGATATATTGTTTCTTGGATCTGTTTACCTAGGACTTATTATTGCTATTTACATTCCCACCTAACATAAAAAACCTGCGCTGCTAGCGAGCGTTCGCACATTCCTCTTGAAAGCTTGCTGCTTAAAAAACAGCGAGATAATCGTATTTGCGCCACCTCGGTTGGCATCACAAAAACAGCGCAAGAAACACTGCTCTCGGGGCCTGAATGTCTGCTTCTGCCAGGCAACATATTTTTTTCTCTAAGAAAAAATGTTTACAATGAAGCTGATTGGCAATGATGTCGTCATTTTCTGTAGGCTGTTTCGGATCGCGAAGCGTTTGTCAGTCGCGCGCAAAATAGGTGATATATGCAACCAACGAGTGTATACAGGGTTGATTTGATATTTTCAGTGTTTTGTAGAAAAGTTTCTTAAGATTTACGCCGAGGTAACACAAGCCTAAAATATGTCCATATCTTATTGTTTCTCTTCATTTGAAATCGGACAAGCATCTCTGATAAATTATACTGCTTATTGGAGATCATTCACTGACTTCTCCTGCTACGAGATCGCAGAAGGGTGTTTTTTTTTTTGGCGCGCAAATTTGTAGAATAATTATTAAGACCCAATCGCGTTTCCTCTGTCCAGAATCTGTCACAGGACAGGACACCCATAAATTAGGTACCATACTAGCCGATCTCCATGCAGGCAAAATGAGGCAGCGAATGATGCAAGGGAACAAACAACAAGGATAACTTGCATTTTGTAAGGCAGGCCGGCAATTAGTGGACCTTGTTTGGAGAGCGATATCAATACCAAGTGTCGTTTGTTTCAGCAATTAAGCACCAGAACAGCAATCTGTTTTGCCTGCAGCCAGAAAAATACTTTCCTTTGAATGCTCTTTGAACTCTACACAGTTGTATTTACTTCGCACGCTACCGATCGTAGTAGAATGATTGCTTCATGAAAATTCGCTCTGATGCTAAGCGTACGTTCATGGCAGCGTCAATACAAATAATGAATTGGCATGTGACATCATTGTTCGAAAAAAGCTCATTCACAAAGGACCCAGCCCAACTGTGCTATTCAAACACACCTCGAGGTAACAATTGCTTATTGAAATAATAACTAAGGTGCGTGCCGGAGTTTCCCTTGAACTGCATCGTAAGCAACGCTCAAGCGATTCATAAACAGAAAGATGTCCTTAGACGCCTATATATACTAAGAATACGCTGGCCTTGCAAAAAAAAAAAGTCAAGTTTAAGCTTTCCGACGTCGGAGGAAAGGCAAACATCTTTATGAAGGGTTTCCTTATACGACATGTATAGTTAACAAATCATTATTGGCAAAAAACTGAACAGTAGCATTCAAATTTTAATTCTCAGAAACATTCCAATGTACATTGCTAACTGAAATGGCAGTCATTTCCTAAGTATAATTGATATGTAGCTTTGTGTCCTAAACGTAAGACTATTCCAATCTGTTTTTAATCCAGTCTCCTGACGGAATATTTTAGTAAAACACCGACGCAAGCATCGGAACCTGCCGCAGCGTTGTTTGAAACGCTCAATGTAACGCACTGCTCGATTATAGAAGGTCACGTTTCTTGCTTTTAAAGTGGATAGCATCGCCCACATTGAGCAGCTTTTCTTATCGAATTGACTTACAAGCGGCGAAGAGCACGCTCAAGTGGAGAGGGTCTCGATGGGGCCGAGCCAGCACAGCAAAAATAGATAACCGAATAAAGAGGGCGGTGTCGGCGTCTGGGGTTGGTCTGCTTGCCTTTATTTAGCTTGCAGTGGCTGGTCCGAAATCGCTGCGGCATGCAACGGAAGGTTAATATTACCGCCAGAATGGATCTTCAGCGAAGAAGAGTTGGCAGAGCCATGTAGCATGCTTGCCGAAAGGGCTCGACAGCGATATTGCCACGCACAAATGTTTATTATACTCAAATAAATCCATTTTCTCCGGCAGCTCCGAGGAGCCAGTGCTCGAACTATCAGCGGTCAGCAATCTTCTATTCCTTTCTCAACGCGGCAGTCTCCCGCTATTCATAAAAAAAAATCAATTTTGTTCTACAAGTTAATGCGTTTTTCACGCGTACACGTAACTTTGACGCGCCGAGTTTTCGCGGTTTGGTGACGCCACGTGACGGACAGGCGAAGTGGGCGCACCCGGAAACGTTTGACCACTAGCAAAGACCAACGGCGATAAAGGCGTCGAATGAGAAAAAAATTTCTTTCGATCGGTCTACGTGCATAGTCAGGGTGCGCAGATCATATAGATGGGGCATTTTCGAGGTTATTGTGACGTCGCGTGACAGACGGCCTAAGCGGCGGTGGCCTGAAAATTTCTGCAGCAATTGTTGAGGGCTGATTGCAGAATGGGAACCGACAAGTTTGGAATTGCTTTACGTTATGCCACCTTTTTCTGAAGTAGAATAATCCGTTACGGTGTGTGTCTCGTTACTGAGGCGTCAGCCTCAGAGACCAGGAATTTACAGAAAGTCTGAGCAAAGCGACAGTATCCGTTCCATGCAACACAGAATCGCAACTAGTGTGACTCTCATCTGGTGCTGTGTTTTTCTGACTCTACGCCAGTTCTCTTGTATTTACTGTGGCTGATGGATGCTACCATATTCATAACAGGCGGTATATTCAACAACTTGTATAGCCTGAACACATTTGTGTATCGTTATTTCTTATTGCCTTTCAATGGCAGGCATTTGATGGCAGCCTAAGCTCACTGAAAGCATTGACGGCTTTCGTCTTTATTTAATTAGTGTTGGCACATGATTATAGCTGCTTACTGAATGCGTAAAGGGGTGCTCTGGCGTAAAAGTCTTGTAATCTGTTTTTATTCCAATATCCTAGTGTCATATTTACGTAACCGCTGGCGCAAGCATCGGACCGTGACTCGCAGCGTTATTCGACCAGCCCAATCAAGCGCTCTTCTCGTCTATAGGAAGTCTCTTTTTATATTCCAAAGCGAATAGCGTTGCCTACCCTGGTACGTTTTTATCTTCTCAAATTGTCTGACAAGAGTTGGCGAAAACGTAGCAGGGCAGAGGGATTCAGTGAGGCCGAGCTATATATAGCACAGTGAGAGCAGATAACGGGATAAGGAGTGTGGTGCCGGCGTCTGTGATTGGCCCGCTTCCGCTTCGTAGCTTTCGGTGGCTTGTCGAAAATCGCGGTGGCGTGAAACGGAAAGATAAAAACGTCCGCTTACAACGGATCCCCAACGAAGAGTTGGCATAGAGATGTATAATTGTCGAAAAATGCTCGACAGCGTTATAACGCCACACAAGATATTTTATTGCACGCAAATAAATATCTTTTCCTCGGCAGCTTCGAGTAGCCATCAGTGGCAGAGCAATCAGTGGGCAGCCACCTTGTATTCCTTTCAATACGGGAAAATCTTCGGCTATTGAATAAATTACTGGGTTTTGTTGGGTATGTTTAAATCTATATTTAAGGCGTGTACATCATTTTGACGTGATAAGCTTTTGCCGTTTTCTGACGTCGTGTGCCAGACAGGTGAAGTGGGCACCGCCCCCCCCCCCCAAAAAAAAAAATTCATGAATAGCGCAAGAGTAATGGGGAAAATGCTGTAGAGTAGGAAATAATAATTTTATATGCTCTAATTATGCATAATCAGTGTCTAAACGTCATAGCCGGTGAAAAGTTCTCGCTGTTTTCGATAAATTCGCATAACAGAAAGGCGAATTGAGAGTGGCCCGAGAAATTTTTGGCGCATTGTGCAGGTCTGATTGCACAAATGGAATCGAAACATTTGGCAGTGCTTTACGTTATAGCGCCCCTGCTATATACGCTGTATTATATAGTAAGTGTTGAAGGCCCTTGCGGAACTGATCGTTTTACAATGAGTAGACATTTCAGTACTAATAACAGTGTCCCCGTACAAGTGATTTGATTTCAATATTTATCGGAAAAAGAGGAAAGGTGTCGAGATTATATAGTATGAACACACTAGCCTACATGCTTTTACTTAAATGGAAGAGAACCTTGTGCTCCGAACTGTTCTTAACTTGATTCTTTCTGCATGAGAGCAGCTTGCTGTTACTGATTCACTCATAAAAAAGGAAGAATTTTTTCGCGCAACGTGGTTGCCTTATTTACTTATTGGAAAAGAATGGATGTTTTACGATTTGAGGATCACTGTCAGTAAACACAGGGTCGTTTTTATTTAAAGGAAATTGTTCTGGAACTGCACCAACAAACGGTGAAGCGCCAAGAATTACCGTGTAAAGAAAGGTAACGAATACATGCGATTCCCACTGGGGATCCTGAGGTAATAGACAGAAACTTTCCTATTGTGTTTCATTATTTGGATAGGAACTACGTAAACGCCAGGGGCATAGTGCGCGTGTGTGTCCACCAAACTATGCTTGCTCATGGTGGAATCTGTTTATCTTGCCCTTCTCATAATCGAATTTATGATCTACACGACGATTATATTCTTCACCGCGGGCTTGTGCGTTGGTGCTTTTGCGTTCTTGTTATGGTTAGGCGTGCCGGCGACGCGCCCAGTCTCCATCAGTAACGATTGTTATAACGTGACGAGTTAATTATACAATTTTGAGATGTGCCGGATAATATGGCACGCAAAAGTCTTCTAGCACCTGCACACCCTAATATTACCTAAATATTTGTTGCTCGCGACAGAGTCGTAAACTTGGTATGATAATGGCCATGGAATCCGACATCAACACATCCGACATCAACGACATTGATGTCGCCTGCTACCACCGACTTCTTATGTTACAACATTACCCTGAACGCAGCAGATGGACGAAGAACTCTTGCGCTGTGCCACATTCTGTATAATAAACGCCTAAACAAGCATTCGGTACAGTATCTGTCCATTTCTGCGTGAAGTTACATTTCCGAACAACTTTCTTGCGGCCCATTTTTGTTCAGAGTACTTCTCCATTGTCACACGCAAGGGACTATCGACAGATCTATGGTAGCGCATGTTTCTTGAACCGTTTTAGATGTCTATGTGCTCTGGAAGCAATAGATATGATGTCCTAAAGAGGTTCAAGAACGTGTTGTACGAGGAAGCGTAAACAAATATTTAAGCTTCATACTGGGACGTTCTCTATGACATATTATATGGTGTGCTATGATGTTCATGCCAATGGGGACAAACTGTCGGTTGGGCAGGAAGCCCGAGCTGGTTAAGAATGCCTTCATCAATTGCGTGGACGCCTTTCTTTTCGGTGATCTGCTTCAGCGGACTTTTCAAAAATGTCTACCACTTAGACCAAACATAATGTGTTTCCTTATGAAGCCAGATGTACTAAAACGTGACCTTTTATTTATTTTCTTTTTCTTAGCCCTCCATAGCATCGGGTGCACCAGTACCTCCAACAAATACGATTCTTCATAGTCTGCAATTGACACCTTTTTTCCAAAATTATTTTGCTTACTGAGACATGCTCACCTGCGCATGTCGCTGACGCAGAAGTGTTTCACTCCGCCGTACAATTTCGTGTTTATATCTGCGACCGTACTGCGTGCAGAGGAGGTGGCGTCCTTTCGGTAATTCTGGTAATTTCCGTCTTCTCTTGTCTGTACGAGTGACGATCTAGAGGCTGTCTGGGTTTGCGCAGCTCTAGGTCGCAAAAAAATCATCATAGGTGTGTGCTATCGCTCACTCTCTGCACAACCTACGCTTTTCCATGACCTGCCCGACAGTACTAGCCTTGTATGCACGCGATTTCGTTCATTTTCCATCCTACTTCCGGGCGATTTTAATCTTCCAAACATATCACGAAACCATCAATCTTCTTCACTTTCGCCCATTTCGGCCTATGCTAAGGAGTTTGTAGACTTGTGCTCAGTTTTTTTGTCATTGTCACAACTAGTAACACAACCCTACCCGTGCAACCTCTAACGCTGCAAGCACCCTGGACTTGGTTTGGCCATCCCACCCTGATACAATCTCGGAAATTCCACACCTACCTTATATAAGCGATCACTGACTTCTTGCATCTTCAATTAATATGTTAATCCTCAAACCAAATAAAGAATTATACCCATATTTACAAAAACTCTAACTTTACCGCCATAAATAGCGAATTACCTGCATTTCTAGACACTTTCCTACCAAATATCGAAAATCGTTCGCTCCAGCACAATTGGGACTTGTTCTTCACTAAAGTTCAGGAACTAACTGAAAAGTACATTTCATCCCGCATCATTGCCTCCAATTCTGATTCTCTTTGGTACAATACCCATCTGAAGCACCTATGTAACCCCAAAACACGCCTATATCACTCGCCAAAACACTCGCCAACTGACACACGCTGGTCAGCTTATAAGTCAGCATTCGACACGTACCTAACAGCACTAAAGAACGCTAAATCGAACTTTCTATCTAACGTACTTCCATCAATGTCAAAGACTAACGTTAGAAAGAATTGGGGGAGTAATCAACCGATTGCGTGATGAGCACCAAACTCTAGAAGACCCATTGGGCATCCCTATACCTATGAAACCGCGCTGCCACCTTTAATGACGCATTTGTACAAATTTTTTCTGTCTCCTGTAATAACCGCCTACCTCCTACTCACCACTACGATTATGTTGTTAGGCATCCAGTGATCGTTGATACTGCTGGCGTTTTGAAACTAATTGATTCCCTGAATCAACACTTATCGCCTGGTTGTGACTCTATTGACTGAAAATTTCTTAGAAATACCAACGTCATTAGTTCTGTTATGCTAACATAACTTTTCAGCAATCACGTGATACATCTACTCAACCTAGCCAATGGAAAATCGGGAAGGTGGTTCCACTGCATAAATGAGGAAATAAAAACTTAACAGCTAATTATCGTCCCATCTCACTCGCAAGTACTCGCTGCACATTTCTCGAACATATGATTTTCAAAGATCTTGATAACTTCCTGGAATCCAATGCGTTTTTCAGATCAGCTAAGCATGGATTTAGAAAACATTTTCGGGTGAAACTCAGCTTGCAATCTTTACGCACAAGATGCATCGTATTCTCGATCGTTAATAATTTGCAGATTGCATTTTTGTAGACTTTGCTAAAGCATTTGATAAGGTCTGTCATAAACTTTTACATTAATAAATAAGCCAGCTGAACCTTGAAACTATAATCCCGAAGGGAATTGAATACTTCCTATTTAATCGCACTCAATTTGTAACTTTAAACGGCCATAACTCACCACTTCGAAGCGTAACTTCCGGTGCACTATACAGGGTTCAGTGCTCGGGCCCCTTTTTGTTTCTCATTTATCTTAATGATCCTCCTTCCTTACTATCGTCTAACATTCGCTTATTTGCTGATGATTGTGCTGTCTTTCGTAAAATAACTAACGCACAGGATCCTAACTTCCTTCAGTCTGATCTAATTAGTGCAGCTAACGGGTGCAAACATTGGCTAATGGAACTGAACGTGTGCAAATAAAATTAATGTGGCTATCCCGAATAACTAGATAGATATTACACAAATACCGTTCCCTTGGAATTAGTTAACTCCGATAAATACCTAGGTGTGCATATCTCTGCTAACTTGGAATGTCCATACCAACTAAGTAATTCGCTATGCTAACAGCCTGGTTCGCTACCTACGCCGTAACTTTTCAACCACCCATTCCTCCCTAAAGATACTTCTTTATACTATGCCTATACATGCGAAAGCAGAATATTCATGCGCTGTTTGGGATCCTGCCATCGACAAACTGGTTTATTCATTAGAACTCGTGCAATATAATTCAGTTGGTTTTCATCTTACCTAACTACGACAGAACTTCAAGTGCGTCTGCCAAGAAAACCAACATTGCACTTACCACAATTTCTACTCGTCGTAAATTCGCACGTTTAGTTTTTTTTACATAAATTATACCATCATTCAGCACTACGCAACGATTTTATTTTTCAACAGAACGCGTATAGCCTCGAATCGACCACCGTTATAAAGTTCGTGTATAATCATACCACACTAAAACATTTTTGGCAGCCATTTTTCCTTTGGTCACCCACGCAATGGAACTATCTTCCTGGTGAAATACGTATCCATTTACGATAATTAAAGATTTCGAACAGCATTGTGTAATCGAAGCATCTTTTTGTTTACTGTATGGTTGTATGTGCTTTTGTATTTACCCCTTTACTACCTTAGTTTGCTATCAATTTAGCATGATGTATTAAACCCTAGTTAAAAATTTATAATCAGAAGCTTTTGTAGTTAAACCTTCTAACTGCTTATATTTGTTTCTTTTTCTCGTGTGCTGGCACCCACTTCCCTATTTAATGCCTCTGGCCCGGAGGGTATTAGTAAATATAGTAAGAACAATAATACTATATATATATATATATATATATATATATATATATATATATGCTATCCTATGACGAACATCATAATTTCATCCTGAGTCGTAGCAACTGTCGGCAGGCCTGATATTCTACGCCGACGCCATGCTTTGTCGATCGTCGTTAGTAGCCCGAGTGGTTCTCGGCGCATGTTATCAACGGTAACGGCAGGTGGTGAACAGTGGTTGATAAACAAGGAATATAATCGAGTTCGTTCTATTCTTTTACTATGGCTGCCCAGCCTTTTCAAGGTTTGTTCCCCCTACAGCAAGAAACACTCCTCTTCCTACTGCTATTAGAGTAGTCTTATTTTCATGGCTTACAGTTGTTAAACAACTCACGAAGTGTTACTGTAGCATCCATGTGCTCATCGTGAACCAACTATACAACGGATTGCCGAAACATAAATAAGAAATACCCATCGATGCGTGCATGACGATACGACGGTACTTTGTTGTCTCTTCTGGGTTTTTTTCTCTTTAGGGGGTAAATTGCAGGTGTTCATGTGGTTCAAGTATGAAAAGCACACGCAAGGCAAGAAGCCGGAAGAACAAAGCGCTTTGCTGTGAATGTTTGTTGTCCTCGTTATCTAATCTTCGAACCGTTATTCGCAGTAAGCAGCGTGATAGTCAGCTCAAGTAAACAAAGTCTTGAAAGTTCCCTCGAATAAATATTCATAAACATCTTTTTTACATTAATTTGGAGAAATGCATTCTCTCACCAGCGCAATGGCAAATAGAAGCCCGTGTTTTCGGTATGAAAACAATTCGTGGCCTGTACAGCAATAATCATTATGGTTGGCGAATTCCACATTCAATATTTTGGCTCATTCATAACCCGAAAAGTAAGTTATCTATTCAAAAAATCGTACCATGTATCCAATGCCTTCCGTTTTTAGCGTTTTGAACTGTGCATTAATTGAAATGACAAGACGAGCCTAAAATAGTATACATCAAGAAGGAGGACGCCTGTACGAGTGCTGACTCAGAACTAGTTCTTATTTTATAAGGTAGAGGAATTACACAACCTTATCATTCAGACATGACCAAAAGCAACGGTGGCTTGTCAGCATGCGTGAAATTCAATTTTCTTGCTAACTAAATGTGTTTTCCATTTCCTTAGATTAATCGATGTTTCAGTAATATTCTCTGCGCCACTGTACATTGGGAAATTCAACTACTTACGGGACCACTTAACCTGTCATCTTTCTTCTTGTTCTACTTCGTGATCGTCATTACGCATTTACGCTCGAAGTCCCCCAACAACTTAGGTTGCCAAGGTTTATTGAGTAAACCCCCAAATTATGTATAAAAAGGGCTTCAAATTGCTTTCTCACTGTTTTCTTACTTCTATGTGGAGTACGAGTTTCGTATAGAAGCGATCCCTTCCGATGTTATCGATATAGCAGCTCGGAAAGCTATATGAGCAGTCGTTATCTTTAGTTATTTTATTCTATTCATTCTATTCGTCAAGGGAAAATACTTAGTATCGTAATTTAGTTCTGGCTCATCAATGTTATGCTGAATGCGTTCGCAAGATTGACAAGCAATACATTTCATACTTGAACCACATGAACACCTGCGATTTACCTCCGAAAGAAAAAAAAAACCCAGAAGAGACAACAAAGTACCCTCGTATTGTCATGCACGCATCGATGGATATATTTTAGTTATGTTTTGGCGATCTGTTGTATAGTTGGTTCATGATGAGCACATGGATGCTACAGTAACACTTCGTGAGTTGTTTAACAACTGTAAGCCGTGAAAATAAGACAACTCTCATAGCAGTAGCAAGAGGAGTGTTTCTTGCGGTAGGGGGAAGAAACCTTGAAAAGGCTGGGCAGCCCTAATAAAAGAATAAAACGAACTCGATTATATTCCTTATTTATCAACCACCGTTCACCACCGGCCGTTACCGTTGATAACATGTGCCGAGAACCACTCGGGCTACTAACGAAGATCGACAAAGCATGGCGTCGGCGTAGAATATCAGGCCTGCCGACAGTTGCTCCGACCCAGGAAGTAATTAAGATGTTCGTTATAGGATCTGAAGTGGGTCACAATACATGTGGTAACGCAGAGGCATGCAGTAACCCAAGTTAATGCAATATGAATGGAAACATAGATCGGAGCCCGGCATACTGCGTGCTTTTTACTCCTCGCCACCCATATAACTCAACGAGTAGGCTCGCTATTCGCACTCAATCTTAGTATCATGGAGGAATTTAAGAATGAACAGGAACACAGATCTGAATAAGCAGAGTCATCGTGGCAGCAGAAATGAAGTAAAATAAAAAGTTGGCAGAACCCATCTCACGATCAACGTCGAAGTTGATGCTGTTAGCAATGAAGTTGAGTCACGACCCTCCGCATTGCCACTACCTTATTGCCAGTCAGGCTCCTTCCTCTCTCGCAGTTCCCTCTGGACAAGCTGGATCACTCAGCATCGCCGCCGCGATATCCGCGCCTGGCGCTTGTGCGAAGGTGCATTCAGAGATGTTTGTCTGAATATATGTGGCGCGAGTTCTATTCAGCCCAAACACTGAAGATATGTCAGTTTATTGTTTGTTTTCTTTCTTTGAAAAGCAGCATATATTATTGGGCCCGCTGTTACCCGAGTTAGCGCCTAATGTGTTTGTTGAAGAGTGCTAAATGCCCAGTGGCAAATACCCTGCCAGCCAGGTTAGAAACAAAGAGGTTCATTGAAGAGCAGCGCATAGGCAGTGACACATTCCCAGTGACCCAAGTTGACATCGAGAAGGTTCACTGTTGAGCGGCACATAAGCAGTGACATCTACAAGGGACAGCAAGGGGAAGGGAGGGAGGTAGACGACATATGTTTAAAGCTTGCCTGGAACACAAACCTGCTGCGGGATACACAGACACATTATTACAAATTATGATTTAGTCTTAGAAACAGCAGCACCAGCAGTAGCAGCGAAGTTGGAAGAGCAGGGGCTGATAAATAAAGCACTGTTTTTATATCCCAGTAAATTTATAGGGGACATTCCTGCTTCGTATTTCGCCTGCTTCATGAACTTGTATGTATCGAATTACTCTAAACAAGCACTCATCTTGCAACTTTTCACCTTCACAAAACTTCCAATGGGTGGTTCAAAGACAGATGATCCAATTTTTTTCGCGGAGAGCAATTTTCGTAAAACTTGAGTCAATAGTGGGAAATATGTAAAACGATCCTAAATTCATAAAGATCGTTCATGCTTCAGAAGAGATGGCACGCATGAAAAGGCTCCCGGAGTCGGCCCCAGGGCTAACATTGCACTAGAATAAAATTTCGAGTCTACTATACCAGCGCCCCGTACTCGCAAAATTTCCTTAATCTAGCAGTGCTCTTAAGAGTCATTGTTAGTATATCGTGAGATCGGACGCAATGTTAGCAAAGGTTACAGGCGCATGGCAGAGACCAATTACAAACGCAAAGCTTTGCGAATTCCATCACAGGTGTTTGTCGTGGGTGTGTTTGTGCCCCCGTCATTGCCCAAACAGGGGGAAAAAATCTGCCTCGGAATATTTCTTATCTGTGTTGGCTAAATCATCGGCTGCCATCTGTCCCCCTAGGTGCCGTTTTTCTGTTGACTAGGAAGTCTGAGCACTCCTCTTAGAATGCGACCCTGGGCGGTTGGCCGCATGGCATTTAATGATTGTGGCCCGGCCTCCCTGGCAGCCAGCCAGGGATGGTGGCATGAGTGTTACTTGATCGACAGAGATTCGCGACAGCTTTAGAAACACGTCGTGGTACCCTTTCATCCTGCCAGTGAAGAATGTACGCGTATGAACACGAAAATGCTTTGAAGAGGCGGGACTGTCTATATATTTGATTTTATGTTCTTCTGAAAGTTTCCTAGAACGTATGGTAGAGTTCGTAGTTCGTAGTTCGTGCGCAAATTTATAACATTGTAGGCCAGTTCGCACTGTTACCTGCCCCTATTACAACTTGTTGGCAGCAACACCAGCACATTCAGCGCTTTTATTTCTGCGGAACTTTTCGATGACAAGTAAAGGAGAGATGCTTTTCTGTGCCACATCCTCGTGCCGCATCTTTTTTCATCGCTGTCGCGATGACACAGCTGATACCACACTGTGGCGAAAGTATTTATGCTCCTTCTTATGTGGGGAGAATGAAGAGTTCTGAGAGAGGAGCTATCGCATCGACTTTTATTACTTAGTTGTCCTTTCGGGAAACGCAGCTACGACCATTCATGATGGGGTGGTATTAGAAGTTTGTTGAAATTTTCAATATTCTCCATACAGTGGAATAAGTTAGCGCGACGTGAGAGACGCGAACAAATCGTCTGCCTCTATTTCTCAGCCGCCAGTAATGCGCTTCCGGTGGCGCCCACGCATATTATTGATCATGGTCTACATGGGGCTGTAAATTACCAACAGGACGTGTTACCCATGAAGGTCCACCAATTCGCGGCTTTGTCAAAGTGTATAACGCGTATTTCATGGATGCTCCAAATTATTTGCTAATACACTTGAGCGAGAAATCGGAGCTTTTCCACACGAGAAATTCTCCGTCTGCGCCCACATACCACACTTTATCTGGGCCTGTATTGACAACGAAGTTCTTGTGCAGGGACGGCTTATAAAAGCAGGTCCCAGTCAACCATTATATTGAACATATGTTTGGGGAAGGCAAATGGCCAATTACGGACGGATCATTGAGCATAACAGTGAAAGAGCTACGCTTCCAGAGTGATGCACGCATGCCTTGAGCGTTTGCTTAGGTCGACAATCACCGTTAGTTGGACGTGCGTTTTGTAGGCGTATTTTATAAGCGATGATTCGCCAGTCCCTGCTCAGCGATGACAGGCCTACATCGCGTAACGAATTAGAATGAATGTTTTGTTTAATGAAGCTGGATATGTTAGGAACCTTTCTCGAATAATTTAATGCAGCGTATCACTGTCACATAAACGAAGCAATCTGAAACGAGGCAAACTAAATTACCAAAAAATGATAATTCGTACTTCAGATAAAGTCACCAAAATATATAGACATTTAGACAATATATGAACATATATGGAGTTATCATTCTCTTCTCGGGAGTACTTTCCACGCAATGAACCATCCAGAGTCAGATATTTTGAGACTCGCCGGATAATCATCAGCCCGCTTACATATTTTAATCACTGCGTGTACGTATCTCTTCTCTCCCCTCTTAAAAGAGACAGTCGCGGTCTTGATGGGCTGACGCCGTCAGAAGATATGAATGGTTGTGTATTCATTCCCGATCCGGATTCCATATTGCTTTGCATTTCAGTTGTTTACGTGAAAGGGTCCATTAAATATTCATTCTGCTGCTTACGAATCGCACTGCTTGAGCCATTCGCTCCGGGACAAAGCACAAGTTCGTAATATAATGGAAACTGGAAATTATCATCAAGGCTGAACAAGTAATGTCGCTGTAGCCAACGTTTTGACTAGGGCGCTTGTCGTAGTTAAGACAGCAACTGCTTTTCTTAGCGCCAGTAGGCACGCGCTGCTTCACTGTCCAGCATCTTTATTGAACGAGCACTAATTAAATAGACAATGGAGCGAATATGTTTCTATGGCGAGTCTCGACTTTGGTATCCTTGATTCCTTCACGTAGCATGCGAGGGTTCGTCGGTCAGGTTGCCTGCTCTTGAGCTCACGTACTACGTGATGCCTTCATGATACTGCGTACTACTACGTAATACTACGTACTACTACGTGATAAAAGCATGTTTCACATCCTCCACTATGGCCATAATCTGCAGAGGCTGACATATAATGGTCCGATCGTATACACATATTCAAGATACCCCCAAGGGTGTGCGGGAGAATAGCCGATACCGTAGTTAAAGAAGTAAAGAATGACACGCCTAGTTTCAAAGCGGTGGGTTAGGCTCCCATTCGCATATTTTCTTTATAAAGGGTGTTTTTTAGGCTGCACCACATATTTAAGAAATTGCCTGTGATAGCACAATTATAACCCTTAATCTAAAATACTCGATGAAGCGGCCATTAATTCTACGAGAAATCAATATAGTTAATTGATTAATTCATATATGTATGGTAATTACTCTTTCAGTAATTACATTACGGCAGATATTAATATGTACCAAGAGTAGCCAGTGATTACGCGAGGCATATCGGCTTGTGATAAAATTCTGAGGATGGCACTGTTTTCAAGATGTGCCATCAAACTTGCGGTAATAATGCACTGTTGGTCCCTCTAATTTTCAAGAAACCGCTGTTTTACACATTGATGCACAAACGTAAGCCAATAAATTTTGTCGGACAATTTGAAAATCAATATCTTGAAACTGGCGTAGCTCTGAGAAATGAGCCCTAGGGCGTATGCCTTGCTTACTGACATGCTATCATCCGTTAATTGAAATATGTAACAAAATAGTCCACGATAAAGATAATTAGTGGGAGTATGTTAAGTATTCAATTAGGCGTTCTATATTTTGTAGAAGCAGTGGTCTCATGATCGAATATTTATTTGAGGGGATAGGCCTGGGGTGGCTGCTATGGGCAGTTTTAAAAAAATTTGTGCAGGTGTAAAAACACCCTGTATTTTCAATCAGCTGATCGTTTTGTACGTGCATTCCTTACCTTCGTTGTTTGTTGAGTTTTTCAGGTTGCGATTAAGTTTGTTTCAGTGCTATATGTATGTTCTAGAAGCTTTGTCTTAGAAAGCTTAGCATTTCACTACGCTTGATGCTTAACTGCCCACCACATGAACACTGCAAAACAAAGTGAGTGAAGGCCTCTTCAAAGTTTTTATACTCATGCAATCGCTATAGAAAGAATGTTTTCGTTCTTCTGTTGATGAGCACTCTAAGTAACCATAGGCTGTTTCTTAGTGGTAGACTTGTTGATATTGCTTTTGGAGAAGCTGAGCGCATGTTGCTCACCTCGGAGCACAGAATTATAGCACTGAGACTCATGTAACTGTTCAGGTCCAGTCCTAGACATAACTTCCGAATATAGGCAGGAATCATCAACATGTAAGCCGTCGCAACTGGAAATCGGTTTTACTAAAATAGGGAGAAAAACGGGCACAAGATGGCGGCCCCGCGGGACCATATAGATAGACCTGTTACATGTGAATAAAATGCGCCATTGGGATCGACGCAATGTTTTCATTTAGCAAGATACACATTAAACAGCGCACGTATGTCAGCAGGCATGTTAAGAATTGAGAATTTCAGTAAGTGAAGTGTATGACAGACAGAATCAAAGCCCTATTTGGAATCTAAAAAGGCGACTCAGTTTGGCTGCCAAAATTTCGTGCCGTGCGGATGTCGCCTTTAAGGAAACTTGCATCGCTTCGATCGAGAAGCCCTTGCAGAAGCCTTGTTGTCTAGCGAAGAAGTTGGCACCCGACAGGCCCTTTGTTAAGTTTGTGTAAAGGACGCGTCAGAAAAGGTTTCAGGGCAGGCACGTTAGAAAACTCTATAAATTGAGGAGACTCTTTGTTGCCGCACTTGCAAATTAAAACTGTATTTGGTGTTTTCTAGGCAATAGGTAATAGAACTCGCGATGGAGACTTTTTCAACAAGTGTTTAGAAATAGACTAATTCTGAGAGCCCAGTTTCTTAAAGCGCAATTGAAAACATTGCCAGGGCCGAAAGTTCAAGTTACGTTAATCATTTTTATTAGGTATTTTCATTAGCACTCTGCTTGAAAACATATCGATCTGAATACTAGAAAGGTCGTGGGCCACACAATCGAAAGTTTCTGCTTACGAAAAATTGAAAAGGACTTCTGTATGCATCCAAAGAAAGTACGTATGAACGGTCCTGATGTTATGTCATTTTCTGTGCACTGAAAGATATCAGCACGTCTGCGTGTGTGGTCGTCTGCGTGCATTGCCTTTTTGAGTAGTACTGCCGCCCTCGTTTATACAATTTGCCTTTGTTTTATCTCTAATACTTGTATTCTCTGCGACATTGTATGGACCAATATAGTGTTACGCTCCGACGCAGCACGGTGCATAAAATTAAATCAACGCACAAGAAGCCATGTGTGTAGGATGTGGTCGTCGTGGGAGACCTGAACCCGGGTCGCCAAAAACCTGCAGGATAATTCAATAAAGTTATTGCCAGCAAGCTGCGATTTAATTAAAAAAGTACTTGGACAACAAAAGAATAACAGACACAGGATGTAAAACTACGAAGGGACGTTTGTAAAAGTAACTCTCGCGGAAAATTAGTTAGTCAGGCGTCCCCATAGGAATTGTGTTAGGGGGAAAACTGTTAAGGAGATGGAATCCTTAAAAATAACCTACAAAAATCGCCTTCCATCTTTGCTTTTAACTTTACACTGGAGTTATGAACACTTTTTTGGCATATTTCTTATTCTATAAGATTTGTGAACAGCATATGTACCTTTTGTTTAGCACCCTACACTTATTTCTTTGTTTCATGCTTGAAGAAAAGAGCGCTACGAAGACGCGGACTAAAAGAAGAACATGTACGATGGACAAGGCGCTAGAAGAAAAGAGCGCTACGAAGACGCGGACTAAAAGAGGAACCTGTACGACGGACAAGGCATGTTCCTCTTTGAGTCCGCGTCTTCGTGGCGCTCTTTTCTTCAAGTATGCAAAGCCAACGCGCCCTTATCAAGCTTCTGTTGTTTCATGCGTTTCCATACACTATGTTTGTTATACCACTGTAGCTTATTTTTTTTTCAGCTGGGTGCGTTTAAGCGGAAACAGACGTTTAAAAAAGGTTCTGTGGCACAGAGAAAAAAATCTTTCACATGAACTGGATAGCTTGAAGATGCGTAAATTATATTACCCTAATGAATCGCAACGTATAATTGAATAGCTATTCGGGTTTCACTAATTAACTTCGTAATTATGCCGCTTATGAAACTGTTTCTGACTGCCAAATTGAATAAGCCGTGCAGCAATGAAGTCATGCGCATTTAGTACAAATGGCATGCCTAGAACTGGTTTCTTGAAATAAGAATTCTTGGGCGTTCTTCCGATAATATTCAACCACCTATTATATGAACCGGTCCGTTAATGTCATTGACAGCGATAACGCCTGTCGAAGTAAAATAAGTATGTCAATGTCAAACTCATTCGCACTTGAGTATAAGACAACTTCACGACGTCTCATTCAGCCACATTTTTTTTTTGAGGAGCATCTAAGGTAGACAATTTCAATAGATTGATTCGTTGATCGATTTATCTCTCTACAGTATGAGTGATGGTGAGTTGGTTGCTGTATTTGTTTATGCATCTGAAACCTACAAATTCGTTTTTCTGGAGCTCAGGCTGAGAGCAAAATAGGACACAAAACGCCGTACCCTGAACGTTCTATAAAAAAATGGCATCTCGTGTCATGCAGGGTCAGTAACCTTGAAATACAAGAGGTCGCTAACATGCAATTTGAGCGTCGCCCTTCTAGCGACACGTTTCATTAGCCATAAGAAGCAGCTCGGCGGGCTCTGCACACGCCTCATCTCTTGAGCAAGTCCGAGTTTTTTCTTTTCACCCCAGGAGCTACAGGAGCCAGACCAAGCGCCGCAGGTTTCGGTGGGCCTTTTAACGAACCGCTCCTATCGGGTGCAACGTTAATGCACGGCCTTTTGGCGCGCTGCGGCGCAATAGTTGGTGTGTCGTGACTAGGGCTGGATGCATTACAGCCTGTAAGTATTCACGAGCACGTAGTGTTCGTAAAAAGTATCTCTGTAGAAATGCGGCGAAAATGACGTCAGAAATAAAGATGATAATACGCAGAGTCAAACCAACTGCCATGCCGGCCACATTATTGAACACGTGGACACTACGTTCGCAAGTCAAATTGGAGACAGATGCTAGCCAGTAAGGTTTCGCTTCTTGACACGTGGGAGCGGCCCGCATCAGTCGCAGACTGATCCCTCAGGACCTAAATAAAGTTCTTCATACCATACTGGAAATAATTATTCCACAGCACGTGCGATAACGTCATTGTTAAAGCATAGTAGTAAAGAAATATTGCCAATTTCAGAGAGATCGTGTACTTAGCCCCTCTTTCATGAAGTACGTCCTCAGGAGCTAAGTCGAAATGCATTGAGGCTCTAGTTGACACTCATCAGCGTTTTATTTTATGAAGTCTTGATAAGCGTTACCTTGGACCTTATTGAATTTTGCTACCAATGTGAAAACCTATTTCCAAAAACTTCTAAGTAGTTCACAATTGCTTTTAAATCAGTATTGCTCTATTGCAATTCGGTTATTGCCATCCATTAAGGGCACAGGTGCTCTCAATAAATAATTATGACGTAAGTAATGAATACATGGATATATTTTAGGGAGCTGACCATTATCTGCGTTCTCCTTTTATCTTTGGTCCGCTTGCTCAGTCAAGGTGACAGAAAAGCAAAATCTATCGGCGGTAATTCTTAAGTATATTTATATTAATATAGATAGCCGCGGTATAAAGGGAGCTTTTCTTTAGCTGTACCAATTATAATTTTTAAGTTGGCTGTGGCGGCTAGCACAGTTCTGATCCTTGATCTGTAAGTTGCTCGTTGAGGCGGCGATTACATCAAAAGAAATCAAAATGCCGAATTCAATAATTATCAGAATGTGTCTAATAAATGTCCTAATTACTTTATGACAGGTCCTTCAATGTTAGAAATGTAGCTACTTAATGTGGAAGGCATGCCGACTTGAGGCAATTTCTGATGATGACACCGGTTTCGAAATTGGTGCCGTCAAACTTACGGTAAAGATGAGGTATTGTTCAACTAACTATGTTGAAAAAAATGCTGGTTTATGCATTGAAGGAAGAAAGGAAATGGAACGCCAATGCATTTCAACGGGCGCGTTGAAAATTAATATCTAGAAACTGGAGTATTCTTGAGAATTCGTTCTTGAGAATACGCCTTGCGAACTAACCGGGTAAAACTCCTAGATTTAAATAGGTGCCATAAATATGTAATTAAAATGGCAATTAGTGTGGATATGTTAATTATATAATTAGGCATTTGTATTTCTGGTAGACGCAATTGCCGCATGATCCAGAAATTTAGATGAAGGGCTGCAATTTTGCTACCGGTATTTATTTAAAATTGGGTGCAGCTGGAAAAAACACCCTTTATGTGTATTTAAACGGGTGCCAAAAAAGGCACCCGGTCGTCTTGCATAAATGACTGCATCTTACATTCTTGTGCATGCACGCTTATTATATGAAGCAAGTGATCTTCCCGAAATACATTGTTGCTCTTTACGTTAACAGAATTATTAGCCTGCACACGTGGCAGAACTTGTTCTATCTTCCATTAGATGTGGACGTATTGTAGTAAAATAGTTGACCTTGTGCGCAGGGTATTCCGTATTTCTGAAAGACATTGACATGTCAATGTTGCCCCCCTGATAACTATGTTCAATATGACCTTCGAAAGGAAAACTGTGGCGGCCAAGTGATAGGGAAAAGCGCAAGAGGGTTAGAAAATTATGGTTCCAGGAAATGGAACTCGGAAAGTCAAATTATGTTGATGAGTACCGATCATAGAACCTCCTCTTCTTGATGCTTGATATTACACTTACTACTACGCGCTTAAAACGCATATTTCTCAAGTCGCGTATTTGGCACTTTGAGGGAGCTATTTTGCATACGTAACAGACACGACACCCAAAATCAAGAGGGGGGCTGACATATGGAGTAGCACACTGTGGTACAAAGGTTATAAACAGAGATAAGGTGCCTCACATAAGCTGGCCAACGTTTCGATTGGAGGACCTGTCATCCTCAAACGACCTTTGATGAAGATATGTCCTCTTATCCAAACGCTGGCCAGCATTACTGAGCCATCTTATCCTTGTTCATAACCATACGGCACGCTGTAGTTGTTTTCAAGGTAGAAGTAAAATGCTTTGGCTTAGGTTAGTCTCGAAGGTAAAGTTAGTAACCTGAACACTGCAGCGCGATAATAAGATGCAGCCTCTCGCCGAGTAATATAGTATAGCTCGGATAGTGCATTCTAGCCAAGGCCACAAATCATTGTCTCTGAGCGTCTTATAACACAACATGCTGATTTTTCTCCTTCCCAGCGCATTCACGTAAATATCCTTTAGGGCTATGCGCCAGTCACTTCGGCTTTCAGTTCGTGGAGTCAGCAGTTATCGAGGTATTTTCTTACAAGGGCCACACAACGTACGGAGTCTCAGGTTATTTTTCATGGCACGTACGTGCGCGCTGTGGGGGAAAATGTCGCTGGAGAGTCTCTATTCTTGACACTGGGTGAAGAAAGCATGAATAATGGCAGTGGCCGTCGTAAATTTAGTCCTTGCATTCTCTCGCATTATTCAAATACGTACAAAAACCTTCTTGGCTTTCGCACGTGTACAACTTGGACCACACTTTCTGATATAACAATAGACAAAAGACCTAAGATAGCAGGAAAGTTACGGAACTTAGCCGGAAGGGAACACCCGGCTAGTTATTCTATACTGGGAAATAAGTTGCGTGCGGGACATAGGAGGAAGGCGGAAGCATGATGGAAGACCTGAATGGTTTTCAGAAGGCACATTTTTTCAGGAAGCTCAGAGGTGCCTTGATCAACCGCCTTCAGTTGTGTTTTCTTTAGTTTTGTGCTCATGCTCTAGCTCACCTTACACCAGGCCAAGTTAAGCAGCACTGTCGTCACGCATCAACTATCACGTGCAGCCTCCTCAGTGAAAAGCTTTGCTCAGTTGGATCTCTGATGCCTGTGCAGCTTGCGCTCATGTCTAAACTTAGTTTTTAAAGAAAATACAAACACGGGCAGCAGAACTTGTGCCGAGCAATTACCTTGGGACCGTGGTTACACGGAGGAAATCTGCGAGGGCACGTAAACACTTGTTATGAGCTAGAAATGCGAAAGCATCAATCCCCATTTGAGCACCGCTGAGCGGTCCTTCGATGTATGAACTCCTCGCGGGCAAGCGAGCACGTTTAGACGATTGGCCTGTTTGATTTGACGCTACCAAGCGTAGCTAGAACGCAGGCGAGGGCTTGCGCGGGCAAGCAACGCGTGGATAACACAGGCTTCCGAGAGAGAGGGAGAGAGAGAAGGCGACGTGGCATCACGGCGATACCCTCTCTCCTCACACAACACCAGGCGCCCTACCACTGCAGCAAGTGTTCCCGTTCTCTCGCTCCGCTACGTCTCGCAGCGATCGTGCCTTTGCTTCAGAGCCAAGGGGATCTCCGTCGAGGCGCACTCTGGTCGCGGCACCAGAGCCAATGACAATTGGAGCTTATGTGCCGCTTCGCTACTACAGACGACAGGCGCGAGGCTCCGTCGCTCAATGGGTCATTGGACGCTTTTGCATTAATATACCTTTTTTTGCAAATGTACTCTGTGTCACCAGGAATAAATGTCGACATTACGTTTCAAATCTCCTTGATGTGGAACTGTCTTTGGGCCCATGACATTACAGCGTTAAGAAAACACAGGTGGGCAAAAATTAATCTCGTGTGTCCACAGGGCGGCATCTCTCCCTCATAAGCCACTGCGCAGTTTCGCGACGTTGCACCCTACATTGTATCTGTACGGCAAAGCTGTTATCCTCTCGTTGATCGGGAGTTTCCGTGTCCGCTTCGCACGGTGCGCACTCAAAAACAAATGACAGCTGGAAGGTTCTTTGGTGGAGTTTCCGCATAAGAGAATTATGTGTTTTCGTATATTTGAACTAGAATTCTATCATGTATGAGAGTGCGTGTAAGAGGTACTTTACAAATTTTCCGACGCATTTTAATTTGAGCAATTTAATAAGTTCAATAACGCACTTGCGCTGGGCGGGAGGGCTTATAAGAAGGAGGATGTATGCTGTGCTGACGGAACCGCCACCTAGCGATCGTGGCCACTCAGACAGACCTTTTTCAGCTCCCACGTAACAAGTTTATGTTTTCTCCTGCAGTTGAACAGTAATTAATCTTAAGCTATCATGTTTGCAGCTTTTGTGTAAGTCCTACTTTACGAATTTTCCGGCGCAATTTACTTTTAGACCTTCGTGGAGTTCAATAATGCCCATGCGCTTGGCGAAGGGCGGAGAAGAATTAGGATTCAGGCTGCACTCCCGCGTGCGTGACGTACGTCGCTTGTGGTAGTGGTCCTGGGTTAACGTCGGCAACAGCTTCGCCGTACATCCACTTTCACAGGGTGAAATGGGGCGGAGTTCGTTTTTAATTTTCCACTTGGAATGAAGAAGAGGAGGACAGGCGAAGGCCCCCGATGCGCGGGACACGGGCATTTTTTTTCTTTCGTCCCATCGAAATGCGACCGCGGCGAGTATTTCATCCCGTGACCTCGTGCTTTGCAGCTGAACGCTTTAGCCGTAAGGCCACTGCGGCGGGTGTACGCAATGCAAAGGCAAAGCATGCTTCAGAAAAATAGAGGTTATCTAATTTTGAAACATAGACATTTTTCGTGCTTCAGAATATGTTGTGTTGTCTTCGAGAGTTTTACCACAAGTACTATATCCCTGTAGTTTTGAGCACACCAGGAGATGCGGCTTTTGACTTACGGCAAAGCTTCCTTCGCCATGATTACTTGTGGCCTCCTAATCTATAGGTCCCCGGCTATAGTTTTACAGCGCAGAACGACATTCAGCGTATTTGCTATTAAACAAGGTAAACAGTTTCGAAGGTTGCAGGGTTGTTCTTGAAGTACCTCTACTGTGACGAGCTAAGCGGCACAGCGGAGTTTTCATTGTTGATCCAAATTCTCTGATAGCGATTTTCGCAGAATGGATTTGTATATTTTCGTAAGCTTTTGGCGCCATGCACATCAATACTTGAAAAAGAACAGTTAAGCACGAGTGCTTTAGATAAAAATAAAATTACTTTACCGCCTTCAGTTCAGTCACATCTTTCGTGTGTGTACGTTATTGTGTGTATGCGTGTGGGTGAGTGTGCGTGTGTGCGTTTGTGTGCGTGTGCGGCGAGAAAATAACGAAGGGTGCAATTAACATGAAATGAAGAGAACTGTTACATTACACAAGACCAAATAGACAAAATGTAGAAAGTAACTCCGGTGAACCAACTCAACCAACTTTCCGTTTTGTTCAGGAAGAATTGCAAAAGTGAGGCATGCTAAGAAGCTGGAAATTCGAAATGATTGCAGGCCGCGCGATGGTAACAGGCTTTCAATCCGACATCATATTGTACAAACACAAGAAAATGCTGCACGTGAACCAGGAGCTGAGAAATGGGATAGGGTGCCTTGTGTTTGGTGACTTTTAACTTTAATATTACGCACGCAAGTAACCGTAGTATATCCGAAATGAGCCACTAGAAAAGCTCGTCGGCGGCCATTCGGTAGCAAGAGTAAGAGACTCACTAACAAGATCGTATTCGCATTACACCATTGTCGAGTTGCTCGGAAGGTTCGCTCTGACACCTTAAGCTAATCGGGCTCAGGTGTATTACGTGACAACACATTCATACAATTGTAGAAGGAGCTCCAATTCGTAAACTTCACGAACAATTCGGAGCAGTCAGCAGGTATGCTCCTTGTATAGTGAAAATGAAAGAGGTACGTACATTCCCAGCACAGCGTAATTGTATCGCTGAAGGCCCCAAGCAGACTTATTTGATCTTATCAAAATTACGTTTCCTATATAGTCGTTGAGTCAGTTTTATTTTCGCGTATAGAGCCCTAGATTATCGCAAAGAGAATTATTCTCAGTCAAGGTAGCATCAAGCCGCTGGTTAGCATCGTCAAGGCTTTTACTTATGAAATTCATGCTTTGCTTCATGTCATCAATATCGGCCCGGAGCCCTCTTTCTTCCGCACGCATGTTTCTTTCAAGTGATTCCTTTAAGTTTTTGAATTCATTCCTTAGCTCGTCTTTGAGTTCTTGTAGCTGTTTTGAAAGATCCCTAGCCATTTCTAATGACTGCAGCAACGAACAAAAGTGTCACACTTTGTGGCAGCGGTGACAGCAAAACTATACTTATTAGACTTCTAGAATATCTGAAAAGTTCGCTAACCTGCAATGTGCAACAGTAAGGGATTATGCCTTCTGCTTCGCCGCTGTCAAAATATCAAAATACTGGCAGGTATTATGGCATATCTTAAGTAAAAATAACCATCTTCGCGTTTTCTTTTTAACTTTTTTTCCTTCTAGTGTTCTTTGAGCTAACATGCCTGTCATTTTAGAACGCTTTCATTTTGTAAAGTGAAAACATTTTTTTTCTATTTTGCTTAGTTTTTATCGGCTCTGAGAAACCGTCTCAGACTATCACGAATGTCCGGACTCAGGCACGGCTGTGCAGGAAATTGAGGCTTTACGATAAAAAGATTTCTGTGACTGACTGCTAACCTTGCAGCACGTGAAGTCGAGGGTTCGACGGAAGCACGTCTGGTCGGGATGAAGCATCAAGCAAAAACAGGAATAAATCTAAAAGACGTTTCGGCTTCCCTACGGAAACCTTGTTCACAATGCAACCTCTCTTAGACTTATTCCTTTTTTAGTACTTCTTTTGCTCTGTGTCCGTCGTTTTATTGCTTCATGCAGCACATGTATAACTGTGACCGAAAACCTCAAACTCCGAAAGCTGATTGGATGGGTGTCAAATGATCAATCAATTTATTTGTTGTATTCAAGACTGGGGGGGGGGGTGAAAGCAAGAGCACGCCCCACAAAAAATAATATGTGCGAATATGCCATACACCTTGCCAAATCATAATCTGATTATGAGGGACGCCCTGGAACAGGCTTCAGAATTGAGTTAACCTGATTTAACAATCTGCTTTTTAAACCCCAAATGTCCTTAGCTACTTAGGAAAGGAGGAACACACAAAGAAGATCAACTTTAAAGAAGGCGCTGACAGTCTCACCCGAAAGGCTATTTGTATTGATATTGGCTATTGGCTATTGATATTACTGCCAATATCAAGGTATTATACATTCTGGGATGCCAAGCTTAGTGGTATTATAGAACGCATAGGGCGAACAGGCATCGTGTCACATGCACAGTCGAGCATGAACAGATGTTCATCGATTGCCTCGAGCCCTTGCTGTCACAACGCTGGTCCCAAAACAAATTAAAGCTAGCAACTCGCTTACCCCCAAAGAGAACATTTCGTTCTACAGCTCGCTTCACCATTTCAGCAATACCAAGTCTTAACTCACATCACATGACCTCCAGCACTATGATCGCGGGAAGACATTGCGCTTGAAGCCACCACACACATCAGTTCCCCCTTGCATGTTCACCTGGTACCAACAGCACATGAACTCCTACATACGGCCCGGGGGACGCGTATCTACTGGGTTGAGTGGGCAGCCGCTGTCGGGCTAGAGCCACGCTCGCTCTTTTAATCTAGCCCGGTTATGGAGCTACGCAGTTAAGCTCAAGTAATCTACGACTTTGTGCATGTGGGAAGACGACGCGCATCAAGCCTCCATCTTTCTCGGATTGCCCTCGCACGCTGGCCCTCGCAACCGCGGCATCATCATCATCATCATCATAATCATCATCATCATCATCATCGTCGTCGTCGTCGTCGTCGTCGTCGTCGTCATCGTCGTCGTCGTCGTCATCATCATCATCATCATCCTGGTTACGCCCACTGCAGGGCAAAGGCTTCTCCCATACTTTTCCAACCACCCCGGTCACGTACTAATTGTGGCCATGTCGTCCTTGCAAACTCCTTAATCTCATCCGCCTACCTAACTTTCTGCCGCCCCCTGCTACGCTTCCCTTCCTTTGGAATCCAGTACGTAACCCTTAATGACCATCAGTTATCTTCCCTCCTCATTACATGTTCTGCCCATGCCCCCCCCCCCCCATTTCTTTTTCTTGATTTCAACTAAGATGTCATTAACTCGCGTTTGTTCCCTCACCCAATCTGCTCTTTTCTTATCCCTTAATGTTACACCTATCATTCTCCTTTCCATAGCTCCTTGCGTCGTCCTCAATTTAAGTAGAACCCTTTTAGTAAGACTCCAGGCTTCTGCCCCGTAGGTGAGCACTGGTAAGACACAGCTATTATACACTTTTCTCTTGAGGGATAATGTCAACCTGCTGTTCATGATCTGACAACGCCTGCCAAACGCACCCCAGCCCATTCTTATTCTTCTGATTATTTCCGTCTCATGATCCGGCACCCACGGGATATCTCCGATAACTAGCAAATGGCGCTCGTGCCGCTCATTCTCCTCTCACTTGAACGTTATTCGGGATGGCATGGCACACTGACGAATACGACAACGGCGAGTATGCGCCAGGGCTGTCCTGATATTTGCTACGACAACCGAAAAACGATGCAAAATCAAAAGAGATCAAGCAGTTCCTAGAACACTTAGTCGATAATGCACTCCCTGGGACATTACGCAGCAATACTAAGAAAATAACAAGCAACATCATACAAAACCAAGAACTTGTGCAAATCTGGACGAAAGGAACATACACATCCAATTCGGAACCAATCTGGATTAGGGCCCTTCCAATTGTCCCTACCGTGAAATGTAGGAGTCAATCTTCGTTTCTAAAGCGAAGCTTTCTTCGTCTGCATTCTTTGCGTTTGGCGCGTGGTCTGTGTCACCGAGTAAAGTGTAACTGTCTCGGAGAAACTGCAAAAACGAATTGCGCCGCATCTGGTCTCCGTAATCAAGGTTGGCTACCTTTTCTGCCAACCCTGAACCCAGTCCACACTGTGTGTTTTCGCAAGAGCGTAATGCGGTTTTTTTACCGCAGTGCGATCCTGGGGCAGTGTAATGGAAGTGCGGCTGTTCCCTCTCTTATAGTTCTATAGTATTCTGCTCAAGTGTGAGCTGATCTGCTCAAGCGTGAGACGCGGATCCAGTATCCCTGCCTCTATTTCCTTGTTTGCCATCGGTGTCTCGTCAAGGAAACATGACGCACAGCCTGTCGCACAGCTGAGGCTTAAAGACGTAAAGCACAAATAACAGCTGTGACGTCAGCGTGCAGGAGTTTGGAGAACAAGCACTTTCATAGAAGAGCTTGTTTATATGTCACAAGCAGTATTGTGCAGCCTAGCACCACTCCAAAGGATAGTTACCAACGGCTCGAGTGGCAGGTGCAGTTGAACATTTGTTTGCAAGAGGTGCAGAAAGGCGCGAAAGGCGAAACGTTGCATTTTGTACTTGTCCGTATCTATGGCGTAATTGTGATTCTAACTGCGCCACTAGACCAACATAGTCTTTGGATTTAAAGTGTTACGAAAACCGTTGATAAAGTACACGTGCACTGTCCCGCAGTGCGTGAGATTGGCAGAATATTTTAGTCGCTCGAGAGGGTCAAGTATCGCATTTCACGTGCATAGGTCTTGCTAGTTGTTGCAAGTTTATGAGAGGTTATGC
The DNA here is from genome assembly GCF_050947875.1 of Dermacentor variabilis. Lineage (NCBI taxonomy): Eukaryota > Metazoa > Arthropoda > Arachnida > Ixodida > Ixodidae > Dermacentor > Dermacentor variabilis. Next base: position 146,521,858 of record NC_134569.1, read on the forward strand.
CCAGAAATGATTTAATGGCGATAAAATAGCGGAACTATGTTGGTATTACAATCAACATTGAAAATGCGACGAGAATCTTTTTTTTCTACAGAACAGATCGTTTAATAAGGCTAGTGGAGGAGGTTTCTAGGGCAAAAAATGGGATATAATTGAGATAAAAACAACGTATTCCACATCTGCAGTTTAATATTCGCGGGTTGAGAAACCGAAACAACGAACAAAACAAATGATCCTATACCCCAATGGTATGTGAATAGTAGAGGTGGGCGCATATGACCATTTTCGAATACGAGTCGAACACAAATCGTAGGTATCGAGTATCGAATCAAATATCAAATATCGAATACTCAAACGCAGACGCATATATTTACACCAAGAATATTTTTTTGTAGTTATACACCACGCCTGTATCGACAAGTGGAAAAATACAGCTATCAAGGACCACGTATCAGCATTATACATAACATCAGTAATTCTCTATAAAGCATATTAATATAGAGCAATAGATCATCTCAACGCAATCAGAACCTGGTTACAAAGAAGCTTTCGTAAAACGAATTACTGCTCTATGACTAGCGTAATTTCAAGAAACATTAGGTCAATGGCTGTCAGAAAAACATCTGAATTTGTGAAAAAACAAAAAGAAAAGGCTGCTGGACTTATGCGCAGTAAAAAATTGGAAATAGACTCGTTGCGAAGAAATCAACACTGCTTACAGCTTACAAAAATTTTGCTACTTGACCAGACTTTCAAGGAAACAAAGTGACAGGCTAAAAACACAAATTACGGTCGTCATGTGGGCTTCCACCACGAAACCGAAAAGAAAGCTTCAAATACTCATCTGTAACTCCATTTCTTCGGATGCCATTGTTCCACTTCTGATAATTGGCAGTGCTTTGTTTAGTAGATAGAAAGCTGTAGCAAGACTAATGCCGCTGCGTTGATGCGAAATATTTGATTAGTTGAAAATGCCGAATAGTTGGCTTGCGAATACTAATATGAATACTTGACTTCAATAGTTTTCCCGTTTGTCCCATTTTTTGCCCTTAAAGTCAAGTATGCACTATCGTGAGTGCTTTTATTGAGTAGGTTTCTTTCACATTAGATGACAGCTACTGATTCCACGTGCCATTGCGTTATCTGCTATATGTGAAAGAACAGAAACTTCAAGATCTTTCCTAGGGAAACCGGTATCTGGTGTAGATGTTGCGAGAATGGCGGGCGTGGGGGCTACGACACTGCTAGTAAATGGTAAAAGAAGAAGGTAAAATTTTTACCTTCTTCTCGTTTCGCTCATCGTCTTGAATTTCCATCTCCCGCCTTCCCCGTGTTTTTCCCAAACTGCTAGTAGTATACTTCACATTGCGTAGCATCAGTGGTGCCAAGAATATAGTCAAAACAACCTTACGTTCCACGCAGGTTAGCTGGCGGTTCGTGATAGCAACTATGGAATTATTATTTGGCGTACAAGATTTATTATAGGTAATTCTGTGTTTTAACCAGGATTTCAAATTTCAAATAAAATGGTGTTTGAAAGAGCGAATGAATGAAAGCACGCTTATTCCAGATTAGAATGCGCGGAGGGCGCTACGGCGGAAAGGGAGGGGATATTATTGCAAAAGGGAAGGGTCAGGCTGCCTCCGTATTGTTAACGAACGGTAAGACAAAGAAAAAAGCGCCCTTGAGCTTTGAGGGTTTCATGTTGAAGGCCGTATAAAATAGCCTTTTGACGAATAGCGAGCTCCTCTCATTTTTCGAATAAATATTTTGCGGTGCGTGAAGAGGCGTTCGATTGATATTTTATTAGCACCGGACGTCTGCCTTCATAAACACGCTTTCATTCATGTGCAGTGCTTCTCAGCATAAAATCATATTTCGGGCGCCCCCGGCTACACTGCCCCTATGGCTCTGTTATCGCTTTTGTCACTGTGTGCACGAAGGCTGTCTTCAAAAAAAACTATTAAAAGCTGGAAACGTGCGTGTGCGACGTACGTAGCCATCGATCGCTTGAACCGGCGCCTGAAGAAATGCCTTGTCTAAAATTGAACTGCCATGTTCCACATGCCATGTCAAAAATAAAAAGAAAGCTAAGTGTACTGCCAAACGTATAAGCTCCATAACGGACCGACTATGCGGTCATTTGCAAAGATATATTTTTTTCTTTTGTGGCCGACAGGGAGATTATTAGAATGCTTTATACCTCCCTTTTGTTTAAAATAGAACTCTTTATGTATAGAACTTTTTTTTTCGCAGTTCGAAGCAATCGAAGATTCTGCCACTGTTCCGCGGAAAAGCAAGTAACAGAGTAATAATGGTCCCTGCTAAACGCGTTATGATGCTGATAAACATTTTTTCTGTTCACAGCGTCAAGGTATTGACAACAAAGCCCCTGTAACTTACGGAAACAATATTAGTGAATCCATTTTATTCGCATTCATTAAGTTGTGATGATGAAACACAGGGGTGAGGTAGATGAGGCCTCGTTGTCATCCATTTGCACATCACGAGGCATAAATCGAACATATGGAACGCAACAATGTGAACCTCCTGAACCTAGATGTTTTCTACAACCACATTCCATCGGACACTTTGTTAGCTGCTCTTTGAGGCTGCCGAAATTTAACTGCTTGTGCGATCAATGCTATTGTACCATAAACGTTGCTGGTTTGAGGAAGGCGAATAAGTAAGCACCTCATGTGGCTTCATCAGACGGCGCCTCCTAGAGGCCGCTAAACGTTCGCGTGATCACAGTGGACAGCTTCCACATATTCAACTGTTTAAGGTAATTTGAGTGTTTCAGTGCTTATGGACATTTGCTTTCATCGCACTTGGTGCTACATGAAAAAACACAGAAGGTCTGCGCAGGAGTTACAAGCAAGCTCATACCTTGTGATTTCTACGTTTGGTTACGAACTTGCGACGGATTCTTCAGGTGTGATACCTTATCATTTTTCTAAAGTGCAACCGCTTCCCAACAAACACTTTACAGCTTGAATGAATGTAATTGCGTATGTGGTTTACTTGGTCGCACTTGTTCACGCATTGGCTTGACATTACGTTCTGTAAGTGCACCGGCGCTTGCAGGAGCAATGCGCTCTCGAAACTCGTATTTGTTTGTTGCTATCTTTTTTAAAGAGAAATATAAGCATAATTGAGGGTGCCGAGCGGAGCTAGAACATCTGGCCTCAAATCTCAAGGTCTCAAGTTCGAATCCTCGTCCAGTCCACTACATTTTTGAAGCTTGATGTGATGCCTCACAACGGCAAAAATAAAACGCAGAGAGCCAGTTGGTATATAATGAACCGGGTGCAACGAAATTTGGAAGGCCCACTAAGCGTCAACAACAACACTCACTCAACAGAATAGTAACCGGCCTTCGTGGTGCAGATTCGGCCAATACATCGTTCATGACTTTTAGAATTAACCCATGGCGCTGAGTCCCGAGCGGCTGGGGAGCATCTGACCACGGCGGCGGTGAGACTTCTGACGCAGTAGAAGGTGCTAAAAATCTCTGGATCCGCACAGGCCACCATTAGAAACTGAACCTGGCCGCATTTAACACGACAACCCTCTCGAATGAGGCTAGATCAGTAGGACTCTTTGAGGAATTATCAGGCATTCCATGGGACATTATTAGCCTCAGTGAGGTTCTAAGAATTCGTGAGGCGTATAGAGAGCGGGCTAACGGGTACGTTACCTGTCACAGAGGTCTTCCAGATCAGTGAAATTGCGGGGTAGGAGTTCTAATTCACAAGGACATAGCGGGCAATATTGATGAATTGTACAACCTTACTGACAGCGTAGCGCTCGTCGTAATAAAGCTAAATTGGAGGTTCATATTTAAGGTAGTACAAGCTCCACCCTCTAGTCATGATGATTAAGATATAGTAGTTTCATGAATATGATGAATTAGCAATGAGAAATGTGCAAACGCACTAGAGCGTAGCCCTGGGTGACTTCAATGCAAAACTAGGGGCGAAACATGGGGAACAAGCAACTGACACCTACGAAATCGATTCTAGGGTTAATATAGGAGAGATGCCCGTAGAATTCGTGAAGAGGAATATGCTCCAAAAGAAATACCTTCTTTAGGAAGCGAAGTACTAGGAAGTGGACCTCGAGAACCCCTAATGGAGAAGCAATAAATGAAACATATTTCATACTGTCTCCTGATTCCAGCATGCAGCAATATCTAGAAGTGTTAGGTAGGGTAAAGGGCTAGTGACCATAGGCTAGTGAGGTGTAGTGAGGGGTAGGATAGCCCTCAATTTGAAGTGAGTAAGAGTATAAGGTTAGTAAATAAGAAACAGGCTAGCCTAGACGTAGTGATGTAAAAGGTAAGGCAAGTGTAAAACAGATGACTTCAGGCTTGTGCTCGCAAACGAATATGCATCTTTAGAGTGTGAATATTAAGATAACATAGAGGTAATGAATGAAACCGTAACTAGGCTGATCTAAAAGCAGTAATTGAAGTGCGAGGTAAGGCACCAAGGCTGCCTGTAGGTAAGCCATCCCAAGTATTCAAGCACCTTATAAAGAAACGACAAAACATGAAATTGTCTAACTCAAGAGATCAGATAAAGTTTGTTGAACTGTCAAAACTGATCAACAAGAAGAAAGCAAGCGTTACTTGAAGTTATACCATCGAAAAGGTTGCGGATGAATTTGAAAATGGCAGCAGCATAATATTACTGACAGGAAAACTTGGCATGCGACAGGGTAAGATGCATGCACCGAAATATGAGCAGGGTAATGTCATCAGTTATTTCTATGACAAAGTAAATATACCAGAGCAATTCTTTACTGACCTGCACAGTGCCTAAAGCAGCCTTTCTTCGCACAGGACGAGGACGAAGAAGAGACTGAGATACATGAGCTGAGGCACACGGCGATCGTGTGTCTCAGCCTCTTCTTCATTCTCATTCTGCGCGCAAAAAGCTGCATTCATGTACTACCAGCATGACCAAAGAGTCACCTTACTAAAGCAGCCACGCAACGTTCATTGGAAGTAGTGATGAATATGGTACAGAAGGTCTTATATTACGAGCTTGTGTGCAGTTCAACATTTTCGATTAGATGCAATCTGGACGAGCTGATGACGACGCTTTTAAAATTGACAGCAGCCTTTCGACACCAACTACATCAATATCGTAGGGATCCATTGGCAGGAAGTTGGCTTTTGGCATATGCGGAAATACTGTGGGGACAACCTTACAAAAACGAGTGACAGAAACATTATTCAGAACTTTGATATTTGAATGGTGCGTCCTCTAAGTACCGTTAACAATGCTCCGAAAGTTACGGACGTTAGAACACAGTAGCAAAGGAAGTCTTTTATCAAAGAATTCCTTCTTTGCTTTTGAAAGCACTGCACAGAATTCTGTTAACTTAAATTATGGGGTTTTGCGTGCCAAAATCACTTTCTGATAATTAGGCATTTCGTAGTGGAGGACTCCGGAAATTTTGACCACCTGGGGTTCTCTAATGCGCACCTAAATCTAAGTACACGGGTGTTTCCGCATTCCCCCCCCCCCCATATTCTCTGTTAAATTATTGATAGCAAGCCTAATGATCTGTCCTGGCTGTTAATATTGCCCGTCAAAATATACGCTTCTTTTTGTTTACGATGTGCTTTAATGTGTTATTAGAGCACGGAGGATGAGGATTCGATGAAACTTTAGGTTCTAAACAATCAGAGACAAGATTTTGTTTTAATAAAGCAACCTGTTGTTCTCAACCGTTCGCTGCTCAGAGCCAGCAGAAGAATTGACCAATAAAGGCATGCAATTCCCTATTCATTCCAGTGATATTTGTTTCATTGTAGCCTTGGACGATCTCGTTTCTTACTTTGTTGGAAACCCATGCCCACCGAGTAAAGTAAACTTAGAGCGCTCGCTAATTCCTAGTGTGTGAGTTAGGTGGTCAGGCAAATATAGACAGTCTCTAAAATACGCACTCAGCATCCTTAGAATAAGTCAACAACATTTTCTCACATGACATTTTCTTGCTCAGCAATACTGGGCTTTAATTGCGACAAATGATCGAGGACGTTAACAAAAAACTGTACGAGTAAGGTTCAGCATCAATATGCGGAAGACAAATGTAACGTTCAATAGCCTGGCCAAGGAACAAGAATTAATGATCGCCTGTCAACATCTAGAGTATGCGCTGGACTACGTTTATCTAGGTCAAAAACTCACAGGGGGCCCTAATCTTCAGAAGAAAACTTGCAGAAGAAAAAAAAAAGGGTTTGTATGCTTGCGGCAGGCACTACGAAATCCTGACAGGGAGCTTACCACTGTCGTTGAAAAGAAAAGTGTGCAGTCATTCCATTCTGCCCGTGCTAACATATAGGTCAGAAACTTGGAGGTTAATAAAAAAAGCTCGAGAACAAGTTACAGATTGGTACAAAGAACGTCAGAACGAAAAATGTTACGCGTAACGTTAACAGACAGCAATAAAGCGATGCGGATCAGTCAGCAAACGGGTATAGCTGATATTCTAGTCGACATCAGGAGAAATATAGGAGCTGGGCAGGCCATGTAATGCATAGCGTAGGTAACCAGTGGACTACTAGATTACAGTATGGATGCCGAGGGTAGGCAAGCGCAGTGGAGGACGGCATAAAACTAGGGAGGGTGATGAAATTAGGAAATTTCCAAACGCAAGTAGGAATCAGCTTGCGCATGGCAGGCGTAATTGGAGGTCACGGAGAAATGCCTTTTTCCTGCAGTGAAAATAAATTTAGGCTGAACATGAGGACAAACACCAACCTCATACGGCTTCATTAGAACCACAAAAGGTACATTAAAAACAAAAGCTAAACAAATGTTTGCCAATTACACATTTTCTAGGTTTACCTCTTCGCATGAATGTATTCGCCAAGGCACATAAACCCGGCAATTCAAGCAGGATTTGCGCGGCTATCACAGAGTTTCTCATTAAATTTGCAAATACATTTTTATTTTTAACACCTCTATTACAGCTAAATATTAGGGTATGAGGGCTCCGAGTTCATTGCCTAAACATTTGTGACACTCGCACTATGTAAAGTAGCACATCGCGTCTAATGAACTATTTTATATGAATGCTTCTTTGCAGATTGACATATATTAGGATACCGCTGGCTATGGAACCACTTCGGCTCTGTTGTTGCATTTGGAATCAAATGTTCAAGCGCGTCTTACAATGTCAAGTAAGAAATTTAGTGAGAACAGAAACGCATGTGTGACGCACGTGGTTATAAAGTGGAATTAAAGAAATTCTTGGACTTCAGGCCCCAGAACCACGATATGATTATGAGTCACCCCGTTGTGAATGGCTACTGGTTATTGTCACGACTAGTGGTTCGTTAATACGCACCTAAACTTATCTACGCAGGCATGTTTGCATTTCGGTTCCATCCAAATGCAGCCGCCGTGATCTGGAATGGAACTCACGACATCCTGCTATAGCAGCGCGAAGGCATAGCCACTATGACACCGCGGCAGGTATACGTGGTCGAGATCACTCGGATCGATCGCAGGAAATGGCACACGTACGAAGTTCTATGCGCAGCAAATTCGCGAAAACGGAGAACCGGAAGCAATGCGTTCTTTGAAATTGAACTGCCATGGTCCACGTACATCCAGTTGAAGGAATAGCAAGATCTGATAAAAAAAAACATAAACTCCATAAGCTATCGAAAACATGCTTACTAGCAAACCGGCGTTCTTATCATTTCTGGCCGACAGGAAAATGATCGGTATGATTGATAGCAGCAGTGTGATTTCCGACCGAGCACGAAAGAACGCCTTTTATTTTTTTCTGCAGGTTGGGGCGACGCATTCACAGCGTCTGCGAAGGTTCTGCTGCAAAGCAAATGAAAGTGTAATGGTCCTTTCTAAACGTGTTCTGTGTCCTGGAAACTCCTCTTGGCAGAATGATTTATCTTTTTCTGGTGGGCAGGGGCAGGGCTTCACCTGAAGACACTGCTACTGTTGGAAAGATCATTAGCAGGCTTGCTTTAATTCGAACACGGGGCCTTACATTTATTAAGTTGCAATAGTTTAACAGTGTGGTTAGATGTACTCAGCCTCTTTCTTTCGCGTTAGTACATGACATAGCGTACGTGACTCCAAAATAGGAAAATGTATCAAGTAAGTCACCATTAAACAGCACATATCACTCGCCTTTTCCCGTGGCACCTTCAGTTAGCTGTTCGGCAGAGCTGGCTAAATTTACCTTTTCGAGGCATCATTTCTGCAGAAATAAAAACATTGTAGCTTGAGCTTTGAGGACTACGAAGCAGCGGTCACGTCACGTAAAGCGTCACCGTATGCAGCCAAATCATAAAAATGGAAATGGTGGACTGCTGGGGACCGTCATAGCTCCTCTCCGGGCAATCCTGACGTATCTAGAAGGTATGGTTGGCCGGATATTAACTTGCTTTAATAAAATACTCAATGAGCACATACAACATGTTAACTCCCTGCCCTACCTTTTGCTTCTTTCTCACTCTTTCTTTCAATGAGAAAAATGTAGTAATCAGAGCGGTTGATATATTTCTCCTATTGTAACGTCGTGCATCGTAGATGACTAGGGAAACGGAATAAAGGCGTGAGAATAGCACCATAAGGTTACACTTTCGATCATCTACCTTACTGCTGCGCTGGGCTCCGTTGCCTCTGCCACAGTGCGGTCACGTACAGGCAGGCTATTGTGTTTAGGTTCGTTCAACGCCGTCGTTGAGTAATACAGATCTTGGGCAAATGTACGAGTAAGATGCATAGAAGTGCTGCAACAATTCTATACATAAGTGCTTGTAGGTCTCGATAATCAATGTTTAATACATACCTCTACGACTCTGCAGCCAGGTCATTCGGAGGAAGGCTCCTGTAGCCATCCACACTGCTCAAAGAAAATCTCATGTGACAGAAAGAGGGTTATGACTGGTCACCATGGGACTTGAAAGGACGAGAAGCAGTCTAGCCGCTGCTGGGGCTGACTGGGCGGTGACTTTGGGCGGTGCCTTCCCCACAGTTTGCACAACTCGGGATTTCGGTAACTCTGAGGAAATCAGCCCGGATAGCGGGAGAGTGACAGCGCCCCTTTCGAGAGCATCATTAGGCTGCGTCTTCGCGAAACCTTTAATGACGGGCAAAATTTTTGCTTATTGTACTTTAGCTTAAACCTTTGCGGTGGAAGGAGAGGAAGGAGGAGGGCTTGTTCAGCTGTGATAGCAGTGGGGAGATCATCACAATGGATACGTATGCGTCCGCGCCTCAATAAAATTACCAGAGAAATGACCTCATTTGGCTGATGTCTCATATTGTGTGATTGCAAATCAGCAACAGCAAACTTTTATTTTTGGTCTCCCATTAGGCGGAGCCATTTCCTTTATTTATGAGTGTATTCACGTTTTGCTAATGGAAACAATGCACAACCGACACTCAGTGGGGAGATCAGACAGATATAACGAAAGTGCTAAATGTTGAAAAGCCTCAAATCCCAGACTACTACGTTTACGTTGTAAACGGAGCGAAGTGTGGCACGACTGCGTTTGCTAATCAGGAGATGGCTAGTGGCAGCGCGTGGGTGAGGCGCGGGCGCGATTGATGGCCGCCGCCGCAGACGACGGCTCCCAGACGACGCGCGCTACTCAGGCGCGAACTCGTAGCCGTCGTCACCGCACTGCCCTTTTCTGCTCAAGCTTTTGCCCAGCCCTCCTCCTCCGCTTTCCTTCTCGCGTCTTTCATCTCCCGCTGCGCTTCGCGCTTGCTCTTTCATGCTGTGCTCGTTCACTCGGTGACGCTGACGCTCTCCTCAGGAACAGTCACCACGTTTCTCCAGTGAAAAACGGCGGGGTAGAAAAACTTTTTATTTTTATTAAGGAATGTGGGGCGCCATTAGAATATTTGTTTAACACGTCAAGATCGGTCCTGCTGCATCGGCTGTAGGTTTTCGCTCGACGTGCTGTGTATGCGGGGATCGGATTGCGAATACGCGCGCTGCATTTTGCAGAATGATTCGACGAGGGAATGCGTTTAGTTTATTTGATTAACCACTTCAATGAGGTTTTATTTCGTGGTTTTGTATGTGGCAAATCAGTTCCTCAACAGGGCTTCTGCCCGAGATCTAGTAGCGCGAATGTTAGTGCCCACCGAGAGCGCTTGCGTGCTGAACGCGTAGCTGCCGCTACCACTAAAACCACAGGCATTGGCCGCTGCCTCGCTCGTTCTATACAAGCCGCAGAATCAGATCACATGAGATGACTTGCCGTGCCTAGCTATGTACAGTCATTCCACTGGAATAAAACATTCTGTAAACTCGAAATGTTGATGGATCTGCTTGGCCACATACTAATTCATGTACCCACCATGGATGGGACAGTTTCTGCGTCTGTGGCAGGTAGCACCTTTCACCCTTGACAACAACTCTCGTCTTTCGTGTACTGGGAATAACAGGTGTAAATACACTGTTATAGCGTTGTTGTAGCTCTGTTATCTGTAGTAATAATAGCACAAAATTTGATACTGTGGCTGCTTTACGAGACAACAGTCATGCGCCTCTCAAATAAATTTGGCGCCAATTTGCTGTGTGCTTCAAGAAAAACAAGGCGTCGCACTGGTATGCGCTCTTTAATTCTATGAATAAAGATTCGGAAGGTGCCAGTTTCATTTGCAGTTCTTGAACGGAAGGTTGGTTCTAAACACTGGAAGTCCAGTGTAAAGTGAATGCGAATGCGAATGTCAACTAAACCACGCTTTGAAAAACGATGTTGTAAAATAAGGTTCGCATAAAGCACAGCATTATTGCGAGGGTTTTTTCCTATTTTTAACTTGCTACAAACTTGGCGCACAATATAAACCTACCTACAAGAGGAGTATTGACACAAGGCATGATATGTCGAGCAAAACGTATCCTAGTTTTTTTATTTGTGATGATATTTGAAAATTGCAGCATTGCCACGTGCTTGCATTGAGTCTGAACTAAATGATCTGATCTGACACTAGGCATGTATTTTTACAGCACGGAGTACAACCTTGAGCACAAAACCGATCCAGAACGTAAATAGTTGGTGGGACCACATCAGTGTGCTAAATGGCGTCTTCGTTCAGAATAACAGTTCTCCCGTAAAATAAGCTCAAGTAGATAATGATAGTCATGCTCTTTAGTTGCTTGTGTACATTGTCACTTGATATTCTTTTTTCAGCCCCACATGCGAACTAAGATAATTTAGGTGCATAAGTGAACAAAGCTGGTTAAAAAAGGTTATCGACTGCTTCCCGGGCTAGTTGCAGGACTGTGAGTAGGAGCTGTGGATCTTTCTCCTCTTCACAGGTTGAAGTCAGAATATTCTGCAGCCAAATGGTAAAAACTTCCCCTTGGATAAAAAAAAATTATCGCCGTTTCACTTGAACGACTAAGCATTGATAGCGGTAGCAAAACAGAACAGACGGCAGATTGAATGGCATTCTTTGTTTATATGTTTCAAATAAATTCTTTCCGCACGGGTACGTGACGGATGTAATGATATTTTATCACCCAATACAAACAAAAAATTGTTAATCTTCTTCACTTATACCATTTTTTTTACTTTTGGCTTTGCACTAACACGCATGCAACTGTTGGTGTACAGCGCCGCGTTCTGCAGCATAGCGAGTTAATTTACAACTTTTCTAGTATGTTACCTGCCATCGTCACTCTACCCCGTAGAGGGATCACGATAGTCAGCTGGAACAACTCAAGAAACAATAAAAAGAGAGTCTGCGCGACAGAATACCTGAGAACCCTCATCCCCTAACCAATGAATGACACCGTGGATTGCGTGTTTTAGTGCGCAAGGTTCGCACGGTCCGCACCTCAACAACCATGATTCCCCACCCTGTATGCAGCGTTTTCCATCTGCACGCAGACAGTAGCAAGTCGTTCCGATAATGTACATGGGAAACAAGCTCGGAAAGTTTTGACTGCTGTTGACGAGCAATGCTCAGGGGTGCATTAGGCTCGCATGAGAAAAATAAAAATAAAAACGAGCTATCGATCTAACCAGCTATGGATCATTAAGCGGAATGCCAATCATAGTTTTCCCCTCTACATCCAGTGGTGGCGGGGATTCTCGAAAGTGACGCTTCCTTTGCCTCTTCTTTTGATTTTTCCACGGTTGCTGCTGCTGCTGTCTTGCACTCCACGTCGAGGCCTGATCAAGAGCTTGTGTATGCATGGAAGGAGCGTGGCAGAGAATAAAGGCGACGTGAGAAACTCAGTTTGCGCCTTTAAACCACAACACATGTGCACAATGCCTTCTGGAGCTCCTTGGGTGTTGTCACAATAGCCTCCTGTCCGCTATAATTATCCGTTACCCCACCCGATCCCTACCCCCCCCCCCCAGCAAAAGCCTTGCAGAAACTGCAGTGCTTACGCTTCTAATAACGTGCAAGTCCAGAGCAGATGTAGATAGCATGGTAGAGAGGCGGCAGGGAGAATAATAATATAATAATATATGGGGTTTTACGTGCCGAAACCACTTTCTGATTATGAGGCACGCCGTAGTGGGGGACTCCGGAAATTTTGACCACCTGGGGTTCTTTTAACGTGCACCTAAATCTAAGTACACGGGTGTTTTCGCATTTCGCCCCCATCGAAATGCGGCCGCCTTGGCCGGGATTCGATCCCGCGACCTCGTGCTCAGCAGCCTAACACCATAGCCACTGAGCAACCACGGCGGGTCGGCAGGGAGAAGAGGCAGAGAATGGCTAGAACCGACGCAGTCGTGAAACGACTTATTAAAGGCTTGACGCTCTTTGCTCACAGTTCCCATACGTAGGGGGAGGGCGGCAGAGCGAAAAGGCGATGTGGGAAGGCAAAGAAACGCTACTACGACATGCATTACAGCAGTTGCGGGTAAACTCAAAGTAGGGCATGCTACATTTCTGCTATTTCTGAAAAATAAAGACCATGGCAATTTGTCAAGCAGACAACTGACACACGCCGTACATATGCAACGTTGAATTAAACACGTCAAATTACCAAGGCTGTGCCCGCCACGGTAGCTTTGCGTCTATCGTTGCTCGACGTCGCCGGTTTGATCCCGACCACGGCAGCCATATTTCGATGGGAGCGTTATAGAAAAACGCTCTTGCACTTAGATTTAGGTGCACGTTAAAGAACACCAAGGTGTCAAAATTAAACCGGAGTCTTCCACTGCGGCGTGCCTCCTATTCCCATACTGGTTTTGGCACGTGCAGCCCCATAATTCAGTTAAAGTTTGACGCTTATGCTACGATGCGACGTGCCCTGTGAGATAATGGCAATGGTCAACCCTCATTGAGATTATAAACAACGGCGCACAACAACTCCTCAAGAAAACACGTTTTCTTGTGTGTTCTGTGTATTGCGCAGACAAACAGCACCAGTGATGTACTCAAGGTGACGTTCCACATTAACTCACCACTCTCGTGCTGGGCTAAACATTGATGAAACTAAACATTCGCCATCAACATCTGTGCTAATCATGGTAAATCAAAGCAAACAGCGCCGAAAGCATCGCTTACATAGATTTCCACAGTGTGTAGGATCCTAATATTTTTCGTCACTTTTTCTCGGCAGGAAAAGTGTAATGCGTGGGCTGTGTCTGAAAGCGTGTTTTCCATCTTCCATAAGATTGTGCTCTGCTCCTGTAGGTGAAGTAATTCTTGCTTAGTCATAACTTTTCTGCAATGAAATTGTGTGCATTCATCTTACCCCTGTATGCACGCTTGTGAAGCTTTTTGGTTTTCTGTCGTTTTAAAAGTAACCCGCATTATTATTTTCAAATATCAATAAATATTGAAACATTTCAATTGAAGTTTCAAGGAGCACGCAATTAACTCTTTATTATTCTGACTTATTTGCGAAGTTAGTTTCCCGCTATGAAATTCGCCTGCAAAGTTTTTTGGAAGTTTCAGGTTCTCTGAACCATTTCTTCTTTCTATTCTTGACCTAGTAGCTCCACTTACACCGTTTTTCTGACTTCTACTTTTCTTCGCGCAGTCGCAGTTCCAGAGTTATAGCTTAGCTCCACACACTACCAATGCAGACCGAAAACGAGCGGCGAAAGGAACTCCGCAACCAATTTTCAGACTCTGTTCACGCATGTGTGGACAGGAAAGGGAAAAAAAAGAAACGTTCACGTGGTACAACGCTTAATCTGGTCCCGACTTCGCCTTCTGCCGTACTGTGGACCATTAAAGGAGAAGATGAACTACCGCGTCCTTAATGTCACTCGCACCAACTTACAGCGCTATGGGTTGCGTGTTTCCGGAGTAAGAAACAGGGCAAGAAGGCGAGAAAAGCGTTAAAGTCCGGCATGGTCGTCTGAGATGTCAGTATGCCCCGTCTGGAGATAGTAGCAACAAAATATACTGAGTGTGCGGTTAAGTGCAAACCATTTTCACAAGAGCAAGTCGCAGGGCCAACATTTCCACATATAATACTGAAATATTATAGCATTATCCGGTAGAGATCCTAGCCTACACATATTATCTTCAATGTTTCTGCCTTCTTACTTCGCTGATATTGTTTCCTCAAGAGGGTCAAAATGATATCATTTAACACGGTAATAACATTCGTAATATCATTGTTTAATATGGGATCTTCATTTTTATTCATATGTGGAAAGTCGCCATTATTGTCGGCGCCAGTAAATTTTTTTTTCAATCCCTAAGGTTATCAAACATCTAGTATAGCTCAATCTAAAGAAATAACACTGTTAATGCAGTGTTTAAATTTACGTTTCATATATCATGCTTCAGCAGTGAGTGCATTCAGGTCAGCGCATGCAAATGACACGAAATCCACCTATGGCAACTGTTGCTGTGATTCTCTAGCCCGCGATATCCGTATTACTATAGGCAAGACATAAAGTGTCACCATTTCTTCGAATCAAAATCCTGAGGTGGGTAAATGGGCGCTCTAATTGGCTAACGCAAGCGAAAAAATCCTTCTACTTCTTCTCCGACAGGAAGTAGAAGATTTCCAAAGCAATGTTTAAGAACCGTGTGCGAGAAAGAAAAAGAATCACGAAAAACATAGAACTGGATGCACCACTTTTACAAAATTGGTGCGTAACCAAAAAATTTCGCAACTATTGCCCCCACCTAAACAATTCCTATTTTCACTGTACTAAAAAATGCTTTTTGCTTATTTCTACTTGCTTTTTCATCAATTCATTCATCCGTTGATTGATCTATCGATCTATCTCTCCACCCATCCAGCCATCCTATGCACGCACACATAGATACAATATATAGGTGTGACATGCCACCTGACCAGGCGAGCTTTCATCAAGCTCCTGAATATATATGCTTTGCAGAGTAGTTGGCATCCATAACTAAGAACACTGTTTTTATCTTACAATGAATTTCACTCTTAAACACAACACACCCTCCGCGGTTGTTTAGTGACTATGGTGTTCGGCTGCTAAGCACGAGGTCGCGAGATCAAATCCCGGCCACGGCGGCCGCATTTCGATGGATGCTAAATGCGAAAAACACCCGTGTACTTAGATTTAGCTGCACGTCCCCCACTAAGGTGTGACTCATAGTCCGATTGTGGCTTTGGCACGTAGAACCCCATAATTTGATTAACTTTAAACACATCTACTGTTATGATGTTTGGGCCGCAAATATGATGGATTAAAATAAAATCGGCGTTTCTAGTGCCGCCTGGGACTGGTGATCCTAGGAAATTCTGATAGTGTGCCCGAACGGTTTTGCCGCCAACACTATCACTAACCTAAGGCTTTTACTAAACGTGGACGAGGCAAAAAACTAGCATTGCTCCCTGTGATATCAGCTAAAATATTGTTTCGTTCATCAAAAGAGGCATAATATTCACTCAAGGCAAACTACGACACTCGGGGCTAGCGGCGCCCACATGTAGCGCAACAATCTAGAGAAATGTGGCACAGAATCAGATGATTTGGTGGAAGAGCTACGCAGGTTATTTCAAAAGGCATGATTTGTAACCGAGGGTCATAGACGGAATATTGGCAGAACATTCGTAAATAAACTCGCAGTATTGCCCGGATGGCGAAACATTCACAGTGACAGCAAGGTAATAAAGAATACTCAATGTAGTTGTTTCACCGGCTCTATAAGTTGTAGTAAACATTCGATTGAAAGCTGGACACGTGTGCCATCACGGATTGAAAGAGACATGAACAAATTTATTTGGATAACCGCGAACACTTGCGGCTCCGGCGCCGGCATGACGAACTTCGACTGCGGTTCGGGTAGGTGGCGTGTTTGTCTGAAAGCCAAAGTTCCGTGTTGAGAGTCCCCTCACTATTTCAGTTGTGCCATGCCTCCGAAACTCGATAGATCACGTGAAAGCATATTAAGCCCCCAGGCTTCTCAGTTCGCCCTGGCAACCGCAGCTGATCACGTGATTACCAAAATGGCGCGCTTCGCATGTGTTGTCGGATCAGGAACAGCATTGTGGCGGCCGGGAAGATGACGGCGCCAAAGTGCTTTGTCTGTCTGTTTTATCGCAATAGAGTTGCATTTTTCCTGGGTACCTCATCGGGTTAAAAAATAAAGCTGAGTGCCAAGTTTTCTTTATATGGCAAAGCCAAACATTTGCTTCGCGTTTTGTCACCCATAAATGTTCATACTTTGCCGAACAGATAAATGCAGGATCAAAAAGAAGAATAAGCCAGTAGAAGAAAATATGATTTTATGCACATCTGATGCACAGTGTGATCAGCTTTTGAATATCGTAGGAAATTTCCTTGACAGACATAAAATATCACGGACAATAAATGAACGATTAAGCTTTAACGTGTACTGATGAGCAAAGGCTACACCGGCAACTGTGAGGGTAGGGACTGAGAAAGTTCAAAGAATTTGCAGCTATTTTGGGGGGTATTTGTCTTTCAACTTCAGCCAGAAGAATAACGGGAACCGATGAGTTTATTTTGTATGGCATCTATATAAAGCGATCACACAACGAAGCCAATGATGGCCAAGCCGAAATTAATTTTCCTAATAACTACACTTATGGAAGCTTGTTGCCTCTGTGTGGCGCAGGCTGCTCCTATTTTCTGCCATACCCGCCGTGGTTGCTCAGTGGCTATGGTGTTGGGCTGCTGAGCATGAGGTTACGGGATCGAGTCCCGGCCACGGCGGCCGCATTTCGAGGGAGGCGAAATGCGAAAACACCCGTGTACTTAGATTTAGGCGCACGTTAAAGAACCCCAGCTGGTCGAAATTTCCGGAGTCCTCCACTGCGGCGTGCCTCATAATCAGAAAGTGGTTTTGGCACGTAAAACCCCATAATTTTTTTTCTGACATGATAGCCCTGCTCATAATGCTAATAATAAAAACAATGAAGATTAATCAAAAGTACATTCGCGCTCACGAAGTTCGTTCACAGAAAAATAAACTTCTTTGTTGGTAATACAAAATTCGCTCAAGATTTGATCCTCGTCAGTCATTGCCTTAAGGAAACTATTTGTTTGACTAAACCAATTCCTGGAATTGTTTTTTATTCCAATAAATGAAAGCAATGATCAGTTTGATTTTCACTATTTTGCGTTACGATTGGAAAAGTTCTCCGTGGCTCCAACTGAGACTTATGTCGCACTTTCTGACACATATGTGTCACTCAAGAAAGCCTTACGAAAGCCTCAAGAAAGCTTTACGAAATATGTTAGAGAATGTGCTAAAAAAAGCCGACCTAGATCAAGGGTAATATAAAGCGTAGGTTTCATGGTAATATTGCTTTGTGAGTTAACAGCTACTTCCAAAATGTACAGCAATTTCTTCCGCATACAGTAGGCAAAACCCGACAGATTACGATGTTCGTTATGTCTGCCATAAATTTCTAAAAATGATCAGCTTAATGCAAAACGTTTTTCTTTCATTTCGCGGTGTGCTATGATTGAGAGTAGAGTCCACAGTCTTGCTCAGTTCTGGGGATAAATATAGCAACGCTCAGTCCTGTGCCGATTCAGCCTCGACGTACCCCGAATAGAGAAAGCGCTGTTAGCTCGGGCTGTCTCGCATTGTCCCTCGCAGAAGAGCGTGCAAGAAAGAGATCAGATGATTTGCCCCAGCGACTTATCTCGTACACCCTCTTCCATCGCTGGAACAAACAAGACATGAGAAAACAGGACAACGGTGACAGCTCTCTGCGGATAGATCCACGGTAATGGGAGTAAGGGACTTCCCCAAGCACGCAAAACCTTTACTCGATCGCTGCTATATATAGGGCATAAATCTACCGCAGCCGTGAGGCACATACATTGAGTGTTGGTAGACCATGTCATGGATAGGGCGAGTCTCTAAATGACCAGCGCCAATATTGCCGATGACCTGAGTGTGTTTGCACGGTAGATTGGTCTGCTGTCCCCACAATCGCCTGTACAGCAAGCTTCAATATCATTTCTGGGCGCAGAAGACCGACATGTGGGTTGCCTACTACTCATACATGGCGTTCTTGCTATAATGATCAGGATGAATATTTCTGGTACGTCACTCTTGGCAAAGCACGGGTGGTTTGGCATTCCTCGTGGTGCCACTGGGCAACCAAAGCTCCTCGACGACGACGACACGTAATTTGTACTGTCGGTTTACAAATGCACGTGACAGCGTTGGCAACCGAAATTATTGCTGTGAGCCGCACAACATTTCTTATTGCCTACTTCAGCTTCTTAAGCCATTGCCTTAGCAAACTGAAACAGATATCCGTGGAAATGGCTGAAACGTAATACTTCTCGCGCTTGAAATAGATCCAAACATTAAGGACAATAATCTTTTCTTTATAAGCACGCTTTCAAGTGCTCTCGGCACTTTGCTGCTATTTGCGTGCAAATTTTACAGGTCTGTAAAATTAATCAGTTTCGACCTTCCTGCTCCAGAATCTCTCCATAGCACCAGCTCCACTCAGTATTATTGCTACATTAGCGGTAACAACGACTGCAGAATTGATAAAAGCTGCTGTTTCTTACTTCAGTGGCGGTAAAAAAAAACGTTGTTTGCTTGAGCGTGTTAAGCACCTACTTATCTGATACAAGTATTTACTTATGTTTAGCGTGATAAATATCTACTACTATAAGGCCACTCCAGTGGGTCAGAAAAGTTCATTACAAACACGTTGCCTTCAACACGGCATTCGCGCCTCTGCGAGTGTAAAGGCTGCTTTAAACATTGGTCGTGCTGCCACAGTGTTCCCCGTTAGTCATGCACACAGATTCGCAAGTGGGCAACTCATTCTCGCCGAGAAGCACAGGGAGATTGGAAAGAGACTATCAGTACAGGTCAGGGCCTACTGTACAATAAGGTAAGCAATATGCTAGAGATCGTCGATTATGTCGCGTCAGATTTTTATGCATTTCGTCCTATGTTCAGCGAGCTGGGACGACAAACGTTTGCTAAAACTGGCAGGTACAACGAGAAACAGGTTTACTACGCCGAAATGGCACTGGATTTTTGTTATTTTCATGCCTTGCTCTGTCTCCCAGCTTTCAGGTTTTTTTACGTAGCAAAGCTTATATATAGTTTGCAACCTTCATCTAATGTTCGTGTTCTGACAATAAGTCGGAATGCTGTGCCAGACCCACTCGGCCGACGAGAAAGGTAAATGTAATACATCATCTTTTTTATTTCTGCGCAGTTGTCATAATGCTGCAGTGGGACTAAGCGCTGCCTCTGTTCCATGGATTATTCTTAACGAACAAGGGAGAACGCGACTCTTCTGAACACTCCCTTCGTACTATTACTAGCAGTACAGAGAATCGTGCGCCATTTTTGCTCTTTGCGGCACTTTTGCAGGACATATCGCCTATATTATTCAAATGCGAGTCTGCAGAACTGCCTACACAGTTAATGATTTGCTTTATGAATGGTGAAATGTATTCGGGTGTTCGCAATGTTTTCACATTATTTGGTGTCAGCGCTTTCCAGTTTACAATACAGCATATATGTTCAAGTGAACGAAGATTGGTGGGCATACGTGCCAATGCAAACGAACTTGTGCCCCTCAGGTGCTGGTGCACTGGCAATGACATTGGTGCTGTACACAAAACATTTAGCGCACTATAAATCAGAACTGAAACGCAGAGAGTCTTATAATGACTGTAATTGCGTTTACATTCCGCAACAAGTGGTCTTGAAGAGAATTGGTGGCCTATATATCGAGGTACTACGGCTAGATGAAATTTTTGAAAGCATGATCTTGATGCACTATAAAGATCATGCATACACGAGATTGAAATAGCCTTTGAGGGCCAGGTACCGCGCCTTTTGCAGGCTGTTTTTCCGAGAGTCCTCCTGGTGTAGAGCTAGCGGAATACATGTTAGCCGAAATGCACGAAAGAAAGAAGGTGCGCAAAACCGAAATCAATTATTCGAAGACGGCTGTCATTCCCTATTTGCACGGGGTGTCCCACTCATTGAAGAAGGCCGCGGGAAAGCCAGGTGTTTCGGTTGTTTTTTCAACCCTAGACAAGCTAAACACTTTATCAGAAGGGTCAACCAAGACAACCCACACAAGAAGGTTGCGACAAGAAACATCAGGAGCCGTTCACTAGCTGCATCACAGGAGTCGTTCACGAAATACCCTTGAAGTGTGGGCGCTCCTACGTAGGACAAAAGGGACGCTGCCTCAGTGATCGCCTCAGGGTGCACGCCGACAACATAAAACAAAATTAGAGCAGCAATCTTGCTCTACATTTCAGATCGTGTAGATGCATTGCCTATGTTAGAAAATTCACTGTCATCCAAAAGCACGCTCGCCAGTGCACGCGGGAAATTATCAATGCATTTGCCATCGCCCAACGTGGTCCTTCATGCATCAGTTCACCGTTAAGGTGAACTTGTGATAAGGCGAACAGAGTTTGAAAGTCTCTTCGAGTTCATGCTAATGAAAGTCTCATCCAGTTATTAGACAAGGAAATCACGTATCTGCACATTTAACCGATCTCCGCCCATGTGCACTCTGAAGTCATTCTTTTCGTGTTTTCATGCCATTAATATTTTTACCATTATACTTCTCTGCTTATATATTCTGTGCTTGCGCAATAACCATACTTGTTGAAGTGAGCGCCTGTGTCGTGTGCCTCTTCTGAGTCCCGTTATTAGCGCTGTTTGCTAAAGAACCCAAGCGCGGAAGGGCTTTGCTGAACTGCACACTAGTTCGCTTCCTCCACCTGACAATAGTCCAAAATATATTATCTCTCTCAAGAGCTGTCCATTCATTTACACACCCCGATTACGCATAATCGGCACTCTGCATGTGTTGTCAATGTTCACGGTAAGATGTAAAGTCAAGCATTTGGCGCTTCACCGTGAAAGAAAACGGGCAAGCAAGCACGTTATTGTACGACAAAATAAAGTTCGCGAACATGCACCGAGAGAGAGAGAGAGAGAAAGCAAGGACAGGAAAGGCAGGGAGGTCAATGAGAAGAGCACCCGGTTTGCTACCCTACACTGGGGGGGGGCAAAGGGAATACGTGTGCAAACTATGTAAAGGTGACAGAATTTGAGGGACCTAGTACTGTTTGTACTAAAAGGAAAGAAAGACGCCCAGTGCCGAGTCGTCGTAACGATTCAACCTGTATTTCTTTTTTGACTCAATATGCAACGACATTTGTTCCATGAGCTTTAATCTACCCGTGAGAAAAAGTTAAGGCACAGCTTATTATTTACCCGTTCATTACATGCACGAACCATCCTAAATTAGCAACATAATAGAGCTTTTTGGCGCATTGCAGTGCACCGCATGGCCACACTGAAGTTTGCCACCTCAAGTAGCAAACCGGACGCTCGTCTGGTAGACTTACCTGCCTTTTCTCTCCTTTCTTTCTCTATCTTTTCGTGCACAATCTACTACCTTGAGGGAGGCAAAACGTTCATCCTCCTTCAGAGGTGAATGACTTGTCAAGAAATTATTTCACTGTTCCAGCAACTACAGCACAAGTGCGAAAGCCAACCTTTCCTAATATTCATTTCAATAAAAAAAAAGGAAACTGAATTTTGTTTTGCTCTCCATGCTCCCACAGTGCAGCACCAAGTGGCACCGCGCACTGAGCTTCCGATCTCGAAGGACCTCATGAGCGGTTGATAAAGCTGGACATACGTGTAGTCAGCCGGCTTTTATCGTTTCCTCTTGCAAAAGCTTCTAGTTTACCGCAAATATGTCTTGTTTTGTACTCAAGATGGGAGCAAGGCGCACAAGGAAAAGAGACTGAGGCATCGTGAGCGAACAGACGCGTTGGATGGTTACGATGGATGGTATGACGATGGTCGGATGACGAAGTTGAAGTGATGAGAATGGCACGACGACGACGGCGTGATGATGACGGTCTGGCAACAGATGCATGATAGCGACTGTCTGAGAGCGACAGCGTGGCAAGGGCGAAATCTGGCTTAGAGGAACTTTCTGTGGGCCTGGTTGGTGCATACTTGAGGAAATGTTTCAGGCCCATAGCAAGGCCAAACACAGGACAGGCGCTACTTTCTACTGCTTATTCCACAACGTCGTCATGAAATATTCACGAGAAAGGCACATACGCAGAAGCATTTGTGGAACATATACAAGATAAGAATATATTCATAAGGAATGCCTGGCTAATTGGCAGGCGCGTCGAGGAATCGAAAGTCCTTTGTGCACAGACTTAAAGAAGGTTCACTGACGCAACCTTCCCCCTTTTTTTATGCGAGCACAATGAGCAGGTCCGCTTGATACTGGACGCATATCACGAAAAAAAACAGAGGGGGCGGTTACGTAAGTAAATCCTTTTTAAGTCTTTACACAAAGAGGGGGGGGGGTGTTTGGATTCCTCGACGCGCACATCAATTAGTCAGGCATTCCTTATAAATATATATTTACCTTGTACATTTCTTCATAAAGGCTTCTGCGTATGTGCCTTTCTCACATATATTTTATGACGAAGTTGTGGAATAAACAGTGGAATGTAGAGCATGGGCGCTATAACGTAAAACTATCTCAATTCTGCAATCAGGCCTCCGCGATTGATCAAAAACATTTTTGCACCACTCCCACTTCTCCTGTCTGTCACACGACATCCGGAAAACCGCGATAGCACCCCATGTGATATGAGGTGAACACACTGACTATGCCTGATTTGACCGAACAATAGAAAAGTGGTTATTTCTGATTCGACGCCTTTTCGCCATTAGCCTTCGGCTATTGGTCAAAAGTTTTCGGGCTGCACCCACTTCACCTGCCTGTCACACGACGTCACAAAACCGCAAAAACTCACCGTGTCAAAGTGACGTGTACGCGTTACAGATGCATTAATATGCCGAACAAAACTGAGTTTTCTTCTGACTAGCATCAGGCTTCCCCGTTCTGAAAGGAATAAAATATGGCTGCCGCCGATCGCTCAGGCACTGACTGCTCGCACCTGCCGGAGAGCATACGTTTATTTGCGTGTAATAAAACCCCTTGCGTGGCCATCTAACGTTTTTGAGCACTTTGGGCACGTATACGACCTCGCTCCGCAACTCTTCTTTGCTTAGGATCCGTTTTAGCGTCATTCTCAAGCTTCCATTGCCTGCCGCCGTGATTTTCGACCCGCCACCGCTAGCTAAGTAAGGGATACGCCTGCACCACCCTCTTCATCCGGTTACCACTTTCATTGCAGTGACTCGGCCCCATCGAGTTCCTCTCCACTTGATGGTACTTCTCACCTCTTGTCAGCCAATTAGATAAGACAAGCCGCTGAGTGTAGGCAATGTTATTCGTTTTTCAAGCAAATAAAGGTGACTTCCTATAAACAAGGAGAGCGTTTTAGTTGGTCTGTTCAGACAGCCATGCGGGTGACCGCCCGATGCTGGCGTCGGCGGTTACGCAAATTTTACGTCAGGAGATTGGAATAAAAACCTATCGGAATTATTTGACGTTATAGGGCCCCATGTCCTGTGCTTGTCCTTG
Source organism: Dermacentor variabilis (assembly GCF_050947875.1). Classification (NCBI taxonomy): domain Eukaryota; kingdom Metazoa; phylum Arthropoda; class Arachnida; order Ixodida; family Ixodidae; genus Dermacentor; species Dermacentor variabilis. Next base: position 146,545,780 of record NC_134569.1, read on the forward strand.
CTTTGTGCCGTGCCTTTCTTGCACCTCGAAAAATTATCAAGGGCGAAATTATCACTATTGAGTGAGGAGAGTGTGATTGCAACACGATGGCGATGAAAGATTGACCTCGCCGGAACGACGAAGGTGGTAGAAGGATGGTGGCACGACGACAATGGGGTGATGTTACTCAAGTGAAAACAATTATGAAATGACAGCACCTTGATGACGACACTACGACGACAGAGTGAAGATGATGGCGTGACGATGGCATGACAAGAGTCGGATGAAACCGCTGGAATGATGACAATGTGACGACCACGACGGCATCATGACCATGAATTGAGACCCAGTGGCCTAAGTTATTACACGACTTGAACCATTGGGTTGGAGCAGAGGGCGTGACGACGATAGCATGACGAGAGTCACATCATGAAGCTAGAATGATGAAGCTTGTACGACCTTGATGGCATCAGGACAATGGTGTGATAACCAAAGCATGACGACTGTAGGACGACGATGGCATGACGATGACGGGATGACGAGGGTCGGATGACATACCTGAAATGCGACGATGCAACGACCACGATGACATCACGACCACGAGCCCATACCTAGTGACCCAAGCTATTGCGCAACGTCGGCCTCAGGGTCAGAGTGGAATGCGTGACAACATTGCCATGATGAATGAATGTGTGTTGTTAAGTGGCGCAAGGGAAAGGTATGGCTAAAGAGCTCCAATGCAATGTTACTGAGTTCGCGGTGAAGCGATGAATTCAGAGAAGTAGAGGAGACATCGGTGTAAAGGAGCCTAAAAATAGTCGCTCTAAAGCGCGCAGAATCTACATGTAATAAGGTTATGACCATGGCTAATCATCTGTATATGGACATGAGAAGTGCATTGCGAAAGAATGATACAATAGACAAAATTTGTCAGTTGCAAATATTGGCAAGAAGCACTAGTGCCTAAACAGAGCCCTTGAACTGCAAAGGCCTGAAAGCATGTGCTATATAAAACTAATATCCCAGCGGCACCTTCTGGCGAGAGGATACGCTACAATTTTATTGGGCTGATAACATGTAACACAACATCGTTATAGAAGCTAAGGACTGACCTGGTGTCAGAAAACAGGTCTGAAACAAAAAGAAAACAAAAAAAACCTTATCGGATGAGGTGGGATGTGCTGCCGGTATGCTTGAGGAAAATGTTTCTTTCTGTAAGCTTTGGCTTCCCGACACTGCATGAGGACGTGGAGGATGGTCAGCCGCTCGCCACATCTACCATAGGCTGGAAGTTCAATTCTAGTAAGTAGAAAATTATGGGTGGCTTATGCGTGTCCTGTTCCGAGTCGAGTGAATAGGACAACAGTTCGTCGTGCTTTCGGTGTGGGGGACCAGAAACCTGAGTGTGACCTAATGAAGTGAAGCTTATTCTTTGTTTCCGCGTCCCACTAGTGTTGCCAGTGACTTCGCGCTTTCTTCTGTAAGAAAGGCCTCAGATCTGTGGCAGGGACAGCAGTGGTTGGAACAGTAGCTTGCAATGTAAGTGATGGGGCCATTTGGTCAGGCTAGTGCATTACCCTCGATGCCTCTATGGCCAAATATCCAGCATATAATACCATGCTTGTTAGATATATCAGCTCTACAGCGAACGGAATAGGGCACAACATGTACAGGGTTTTTGTGTTTACAAAATGACTACAAGGCTTTTACGACGACTAGAGAATCTGTGAATATAATTGTTTTTCGAAGTTTTGATTTCCTTATATGCGTCACAGTCGACAATAGTGCATAGGCCTCAGCCATAAAGATACTTGTTTCCGGCTACAGTACACCGAATTCCGAGAAGGATCGGCCGCCAGATGCATAATATAACTTGGCATGTGACTTGGAAGCGTCTATGTAAAACTCCGTGCATGAGTGCTTCGTCTGGAATTCTAGGATATGCGTTCAGATTTCGAGCTCTGAAACGCGTTTTGTAACCACTAGAAATGATGTATCACTTTCTATAAGCTGCCACTCCCAATGCGGTAACAGCTTAACAACGCCATGATGAGGGTAGGATCTTAAAGCTGGAATGACGACGATGGAATGATCTAGGCGGCTTCATGACCAGGAGCACACGCCTGGTGGTCCGAGCAGATAGACAATTTGGAACGCTGGGTTGGTGTAGGAGGACAGATAGATAGATAGATAGATAGATAGATAGATAGATAGATAGATAGATAGATAGATAGATAGATAGATAGATAGATAGATAGATAGATAGATAGATAGATAGATAGATAGATAGATAGATAGATAGATAGATAGATAGATAGATAGATAGATAGATAGATAGATAGATAGATAGATAGATAGATAGATAGATAGATAGATAGGCTCAATACAGTTGATGTAGACCAAAAGGCATTTCTCGTTAGAATGCTACTCATGCTCTTTAGAAAAGTACTTCCTCGTTAATTTCCATAACACTGCCATGTGTAAGAGTTCTCGTGGACAACATTTGTGAAGTGTTTCATTAAAGTGACCTCGCGTTTTTCACCAATGTTCTTTCGATATCGCCTAATGGTTGCACAGAATAACGCGCTCGAGTACCGCTCACACATATACGATGCGCACATCCCACGCAAAATAAATTAAAAGAGTCAACCCTTTCCTCTTTACCTCTCATCACTCTGTCTCCCTCTCTTTCTCTCTCAGCGATATAAAATGTGATGGTTATATGAAGCTTTCCCAGTTTGCGCATGAATTCGGTGACCGCATGGTTTAACTAATGCGAGCCATTTCGCGTTAGCTCTTTTCTTTTCAGAGCCTCTGAGAAAAAGATATCCGTCCCTTCTGTTTTGTTCGCGGAGCTACTTGGTATAAAATGAGGGCGAATGAAGCCCTAATGTTCTTTCGCCCCAGGGCGCAATCAGAACCATTATTTACACTGTGCACTGCCTTTGGCAGTTCTAGAGTGGGCGCGCAACTTGAGCGCTAGTATAGCAAGAGCTCAAAGGCGGGTTTATTGCGAAGTGCCTTGTTCAGTATTAGCAGAACAAAGCACGGCAATGGAGGGTCTGTCTGATTTTTTTTCTTTTACTGAACTGTATGTAAGCTGACGTGGTTTCATCCCCGTCATTGCAATATTATGAAAGGAAATCATGCGAGCTCGATAAAACTCAACGCCCAGGGGGTACACCAACAAGTAAAGCGCATTTGGCTGCGAACCGCTCGCTGAAACGGAATCTGTATGGTATTTGGGTGGACCAAGGACCGTGATCCTTGTTCCCAGCCTGCTACCTGCTTAAAGGGACTTAGGAGATACTAACAAGTTCAGTGGTATTAGCAGATTACTGTTATGCAGCGTAAGAAATAAGCAACTTCTGCCATGAGAGGAGTGTTAACAGGACACGCACGACGTGAAAACTAAGAGACTAGTGGTGACACCAGCTTAGATTTCCTGCACTATAGCTCGCTGAGACATCATTGATATTGACGGAGTCTGCTTCGGCCTTATTATTTTTGGGGCAACCATGTCGGCTATATTGTGTTTGATCAGAAAGGAAGACTAAAGTTAGCAAGTGTAAAGTGCTTTTACGAAGATGTAATGACGCTAATAGAGAAGCTACCCTGAAGTCGAATACGTCAAACTGACGCCCCAAAGCCGGCACAGTTCCACGAAATTCAAAAGTAAAATTCCAATCTTGAATTCCGTTTTCAATTATCGGCCTATTACAATAAAATAACAAAAACAACATTCAGAAAACGCTCTATTAGCGCTAATTGATTGATGTATCCCTTTAGCGTGATATTCCAGGTAGCAATCGCCTGGCACCAACCCAGTGGTTGATGAACGAGTCCCACAAACTGAATTTGTAATTTACGCTTGGTAGGCAGGCGAGTTGCCGCAGCTACCTGCTTTTTCCTGTTCATGTTATTGCCGCTGACTGCACTGCAATGCCATAAAAGGCTCTGCTGGCAGCTTCTGAAGGGTGATTGTGAAAAGTTTCAGCTCTTAAACACGAGAAGTGGCAATAGTGCTCTTGCAAACGTAACGTACTTAAGAGGAAGCTTTAGCTCAAGTGCTCCTATCTAAATACATGTAAAAGGAGAATTCGTTTTTCTCGGCAACCACTGCACCGAACTTGACGAGGTTTGTTGCATTTAAAAGTAAAACTTCAAATATAGTGACTGTTGGTTTCGAATTTTTTATTTAGGTCGTCAATTTTTTATTAAAAATTGGCAAAAATTGAAAATTTTCAAAAAACGAAACTATCAAGTTTACAACTCTGTAACTTAACCACTAAAAATGATAATACAATTCTGTGAATTGCATCTAATAGTATATCTAAAGCGGACAAAATTGATACGTTACACATGAATATTAAAAAAATTTAATCATAGAGAAATACAACTTTTGCAAAACCGTCGTAACCAACGTAACAAATTCACGTAAGATGTAAAATGACATATTGAATTTGTCCGCTTTGAATGATCTAATGGATGCCGCTTATAGAACCGCGATATCGGTTCTTGATGCAGAGCTATGAATTTATAAACTTCGTGCTTCTATTTTTTTCAAATGGTCAAATATTTGAAAATCGTTTTAAGAAAATTCAAGCCCTAAATCGAAATTCCGCTTCCAACAGTCACTAGAATTTAACTTTCTCTTTCAAATGCGACAAATTTCATCAAAATCGGTCCAGGGGTTATCTCATAAAAACGTTTTTGCGTTTTACATGTATTTGAATAGGCCGCGTCGGAGTTGGGCCCGAGCTAAAGCTTCCTCTTAAGCAGCAGGCGACAAACTCTGACTGAGGTGATGCTTTTCTCGTGCGCAAGTTTACTGCAATAAATGATAAATTGAGAGCTGACACCACTAGACGCCTAATTTAAAGCTTCAAGAAGTCTCACATTTAAATCCGCTGTTCACAACGTAGATGAGGTAGTACAAAAAATATGGGCTTCTTTCGAATATCTATTTTTTTTCAAGATATGACGTTGTGCTCTGCATCGTAGCTAAAAAAAACACACACACATTGTGCAACGTGCAAAAGCACAGGACCTCTCCTCGGCTGCTGTCATTGAGGCGGATCTGATGAAGAAATTAAAGATGTGATTAAATTACCTCGAGGAGTACAGACAAATCTGCAGCTCTGAAATTCATAGTATTCCAGTCAAGCCGCAGGGGCACACATCTCTCATTTGCAGCCTAGAGGTAAAGTGCGTCGCAAGGGAGGACGCCAAGGAAAATGTCAGTAGTTCAACGTGTTACGCTACATCGCTATGCTACTTAACCCATCCTGGTTCACATGAACTCGGTCGCAGCGAAGCAAATATGGCTAAGTGTTCTACAAAGCCTTCCCGATCTCTCCCTTATTAGGCTTCCTGGTCTGTTCCTCGTTCCACACCTACACTGTCCACATAGGAGATTGTTTGTACTTCAAAAAGAAGGTGAACAGTGCTAATAAGGAACGCTTGTGGTTGGCGGAAAAGTTGATTGGCCAAGCTGCACTATATAACGAAAGCTGCGCTATATACTGCTACACGTGTGTGATATTTGATTGATTGAATAGAACGAGGCGCGTAGACGCCATCACTCGAGAAAAGAGGAAGAAGAACTGGGCTCGCGCTGTGAATCTAACAGGCCAGCGCTTGTAAGTATAATCAGTAAATAGTTGCTCGTCTTACTGACTCGTCCTTCGCGTAACATTGTGGTGGAGGGTGCCGTTCTCCGTCCTCGCCACGGAGCTCCGCAGCGACCTCACCGTCCTGCTTTCCGCCATGGCTCCCAGTGACGACCTCGATAGGAACGTTCGTTACGGATACCAATCCCCGCGATTCTGGCATATTCTCCGGCTAAGATAATGTCAACGTTGAGGATTGGCTCAACCTGTATGAGCTTGTTAGCCAAACAACCACCGTGACCCTACCATTATGCTAGCCAATGCCCTATTTTACTTGGGCGGAACTCCTCGTGTCTGGTTCCAGACACGCGAGGACGAGATTTCTAGGCAGAATGCTTTCAAGTAGAAGCTCGTCGACCTCTTTGCAAATCCCAGCGGTCGTCAGCTGGCTGCTAGAAAAGAGCTTGCTACTTGAGTTCAATCTTCTACTGAATCGTTTGTCTCGTACATACAAGACGTACTCGCTCTTTGCCGGAAAGGCGACGAGAAAACGGCCGAGGTTGACAAAGTCGGCCACATACTTAAAGCGATCGCAGACGACGACTTCCACTGGTTGGTCTACTACAATGTGTCCACCATCGACGTTATTGTCAAGGAATGCCGCCGCTTTGAGCTCACGAAAAGCCGCCGCGTCGTTGCACAGTTCTCCCGGCTCCCTAACACGGCTGCAACGTCGTCTTCCGTTGACCTTGTCGCTTGACAACCTTATAATGAGCACGTCACACGTATTGTTCACCGCGAACTCGAGGCTACAAGTCTTGCGCCGTTCCATTCACGCCAACTTGAACCCACTATTGACGAACCAGCCCCAGCGATCTCCCTCATTCAGGCAGTTGTACGGTAAGAACTTGCAAACCTAGGTTTTCCTGCCGCCTGCTCCGTCTCCCGACCTGACGCCCAATCGGTGCCGACTGCTCCGCCTCACGGCGATCTGTACTCCCCTCCCAGATACGGCAACGCTGCTGAGTGAGGAACTCCGGACGACAAGCCCATTTGCTTCCGTTGCCTCCGCATTGGCCACGTCGCTCGCCACTGCCGCACCTCCTGGACGTCGCCGTATTCGAGTTCCTTTTCTCTGTCTCCTCGCCCATATGCCGAGCCGCACCGTTACTCGCCTCACCGTATGCCTCCTACCTCTGACGCATCCGTCGATGTCAGTCGTCCTACTCGCTCGCTGTCACCTCAGCGCCATCGGTCCTCGTCACCCCAGCCACAGCGCTATTCGTCGCCGACCAATTATGGACCATCCCGGATGGAAAACTAGGCCATGTAGCTCTTGGAGGTAGTGCTGCATCACGTTCGTCCTGTTGAAATCCTCCAATGACGCTCTTCACCTCAACAAATCTAATTGAAGTATACGTAGATGGTGTTCCGTTGACGGCATTAATTGATACTGGAGCCCAAGTTTCCATAATGAGCGCTAACCTATGTCGTCGCCTCAAAAAGTTCTCACACCTGCCATCCCTCGAGCCGCACGCGTCGCCAATGGCGCCACTGTTGCCGTCTGGGGTATGTGCACTGCTCGCATAGGAATTGCTGGCCGCCAAGTTCCAGTCGTATTCACCGTGCTGACCTGTTGCTCTCATGATCTAATCTTCCGGCTCGACTTTCTGACGACGCGTTATGTCCGCATCGACTGTTCCATCGGTACGCTGTGCCTCTAGCTTCCTCTTCTTTCAGACGTTCGCCCCGAACAAGCGAACGCCCTCTGCACTACAGCATTTGTTCGCTTACCTCCAAAAGCCCCAACCTTCGTCGAATTGGCCACAACGGCAACCGTGCCTGATGGCGACTATGTCGTTGCACCTATTCGTGATGTCCTCCTGGCGCACGACATCTCTGTGCCCCACTTGTCGTAAAACTTGCCGCTAATCGCACTACTCGCATTCAGGGCATATTGTATGAAGAACAGCAAGGTTAGGATACGCATGGGCTTGTAAATGTCGAAGGGTCACCGCCAGCGCCCTGCATAAGGGCGGGCGTGGGAGGGGGAATATCCGTCTTGACAGATAGTAATGTGTGGTAACCTCATGGAACATGAGCAACGGTTCGCCGCGGGGCAGGGGGACTCCCGAGGCGGCGCGGTCAGTGAGTCCTCGCGCGGCCTCGTGCGCGCTCTCGTTAGAGCTAGAGGGAGAGCCCTTAGTCGACCCCAAGTGAGTTGGAAACCAAGTGAGAGAATGCGGAGAGATACTATTGGCGCATTGGAGAATGTGGAGGGCCTGAGTGGAGACCATCCCAGTTTCGTAGGCCTTAATAGCTGCCTTGGAATCACGATATATTTCCTCTCTGCGACCATCGAGCACAGCCAGCGCCATTGCAACCTGTTCGACTACCACGGGCCTCGAAGTGCGTACCACAGCACTGCAAGTGAGCCTGGAATTGGAGTCGACGATGCAGACGGCGAATGCCTGTCGTTGGACATATGCTGCGGCATCCACGAAGTCTGCCTCAATGTGGTTGTTGCGGACAAGCTCGAGTAGAGTTGTACCCCTGGCCTGACGTCTGCCAACTTCTGCCGACTGTAAACTGCTTAGCTGGAACGACGAATGCGGAAGTTGAACTGGTAGGTGAGGTCGAACCCTCAGTATATGTATGTTTATATTGGTCATGATACGTCTGGTGCAGTAATAAGAGTGTATGTTGCTTCAGAGACGGCGATGGATGATGGACCTTTGTAACTCCAGGAACAGCAAAGCTCGCTTAAGTCTGTCGCAGGCACCACAGGGGAGATTAAGGCTTTGCCACTGGTGTAAAAGATGATGGTATGCACTTTTGATGAGCGCTAATCACTCTAGAAAAGGTCGCTTGATGTCTCTCAGCTGGTAGGGAGGCTCAATGGTGGTCGGTGATCCTTGGCAGATGGCAAATGTGCGCTCTCAGAGAATTACTACGATAACTGCACTAGTGTACTAGTGTACTTACCGCAGAGCCGGACCATACGTACGAAAAGTTTGTTGCACTATATAAACTTTACAAAAACACAAACCACTTAAGCGATAGAAATTAAACAACGTAATTAACAACTAAAATGATCGCCCAAGACGTTCTTGCTGCTATGAAAAAATACTTGTATATGACCTGACTGCGAGACACTGCCGCTGAAATGGAAAAACGCCAGCGTGTTTTACGGTTATTCTAGCACCCTCCCTTGGGCGACGCCTAGAACCCGGATAGCACGAGCCTGCATGAAAGGAAAATAAAGGCGATGCAGGCCTGGTCTTTTTTCGGCGTCGATTCTAGTCAGCTGTCTTTCTCCATCGCTCATGCGGCACAAGCCTACAGTGGTGACTGAGGACGAACAGAATGACAAGCACAAAGTCACCTGCCCCCTCCCCCCCCCGACACACACACAAATACACACGTTCTGCTTGTTTCGAAGCAGGCAATGGCATACAATTCGCGCCTGTGTATTAGGTGCACCTTTTTTAATCGCCGTGATCAAATGCGATTATATATGCTCGTGCACTCACAGCAAAATACCGTACTCACACTTCCTGGATAGTGGACTTGCGATAAAAAATTTGTACAAGCCGCAAGTTCTAGGAACAAGAAGCTTCAACCAATACGCCTAAGCGCAAAAGAAAGAAAGTGTTTACGGCACTTCACAAGAAGCCACTAAAGTCTCGTTCTCCGGCGCACTTTCAACAAAATTCAGCGACTTCGGCTGGAAGCATGACTGAGTTACTGTCGTCGTCCTCTGCATGACTTCTACGCCACGTTGTCGGCTCCTCAAAGCACGTCGCTTGCATATATTGCTTGTCTTCGCTGATATGTTCGAAATGAACACGCAAACGATCATAACATGCCCGAACCCGGCTGAACCACTGATTGGAAGTGCTCATATAAACACGGAATGGTGACCGCAAACCGGAAACACTACGAGTGCTGCGGATTTTCGACCTTGGGACTGATGATTATAACCAAGTCGTGCATTTTTACCGGGCATATGTGCCACTACGCTACAATACAAGACTGTGGCGCCTTTTTGTTATCTATTGCGTCTGCTCCTTCTTCTAGGAAGTACTAAACTGTACCAATATACTAGTATGTGTCAGCTCAAATCACAGTCATACTAAGCAGGATCACGTCAGTTATTGCAGCCTACACCATGCCTTGACAGTGAGCCCTATAGAACTGACACCTGTCGCCACAGTCGTTCCAGTGTAAAAACAAGATTTGTGCTTATATTGGTCACGTGAGCGCCCATGCCTTTATGCATATATAAGTCGTACCGTTCTATAATATGCCCCGTGATAAATTCAGGGAAAAATTAAAACTTAGAACTTAAAGACGGGAAAATACGGTACTCTTAGTGCGCTAGTGCACCCAGCGAAGGGCATTCACTTTCAGCGTAAGTTCTCTGAGGCTTGGAGAGACATTCGGAAAAGTTGATCGTTAATCGATTAATATAAGGGGGCTTTGGCATGAGGGCTGAAGCCGTGTGATGCCTACTTACACAGTTTCGCAGGGATGGTGACCGCATAATTTGATATGCTGAGAGGTGCTTAGATACAGCAAAAGGACACATTTTCCACTGTGTACCACCCATTTGAGAATCAGCCGGCATTCGGCCTCCCAAGTTCCACAACCGTGAAAACGATAAACGCCACATTCGCGCAGCGTGTCTACTTGCGTTCAAGGAAGTCTGTATGTGCACAAATTCTACACACAAAAAGAAAGACGCACTTGAACGCGCAAACCCGCACTGCGATAGCGGAGCAAAATATCAAAAACACCACAATCTTGCGCTGCGGAGGCAGCGCCACAGCTCGAGCAGACTACGACCGCCGAGTACGAAGTACAAAGGCGACTATTAACAAGTGTAAGTGGCTGGACGCACAGAGGGCCGTCAAGGGGTAGTGTGAAGCCGGGAAAGAAGTGGAGGACGAAGGCGACTGGAGGTTGTTAGATACGGCACCTCTTTCTGAGCCTACTTCGAGTTCACCAGACCACATCGAATCGCGTCACACCTAATTAAGGCGCTCAGAAATACATCTACCACGTTCCCGAGGCGCGGCACGTCCGAACAAATTGGCGACCCCCAGCTCGTGCGCCGCATGGGGAGCTGCTGTCCCACTGCTTGACTCTTGCCGAAAGTGTAGCGGGAGCCTGGCACGGTTCCAGCTAACCTGGCTCCCGAGCAAAGTTGCTTTGCGGCTTTGAAAGGTCGCCCGAGAAGAAACTGCCTGCCCCCGCTGTGCGCTTGCAAGTCGCGAGGCAAGGCGACTGTAATGCACCGTGAAGCCATGGCAGTAACCCACACCTCCCCGTCTGCCTTTGTGACGGCAGTTGCAGGCCAGGAAGGCAATACCCCAGACAAGTAATCCATCGGACAATTGGAGCCAAAGGAGTAACCCTCTGAGCCGAATGTGACGGGCACTCGCACGGGCGCCTACCATTGGCCGAAAATGACGTCACCTGAGTGGACTCGTCGATTGGCTGAAAATGACGCCACCTGAGCGGGCTCGCTGATTGGCCAAACGGGACGTGACTTCGAGACACCGAAGGGGTTAAAAGCCAGAGGCCGGGAGCAGCAAGAGAGCATTCCTTCATTCATCTCTTTCGAGCTTCTTGTCACGGGCCGCAGCGTCCGAGTTGCTGCCCGCCCGTAATGACTTTATGACTGTTAATTTCATTGTACTCTCACTGTAAATAATGTAAATAAACCTCCAGTTTTCATCTCAAAGTCCTCCTCAACCTCGGCCAACTCCCGCACCCAACCGCAAGGTCCAAAATCTGGGGGACAGCAATTGGGATTGTCCTCCAGATCCAGCAAGGTGTAGAGGAGCATGGCGCGCCGGGAAAAGTACGAAGCAGCGCGCGAGCGCGCGGCAAACCAAGGCTACCCATACTCCATTTTATACATATGGTGCAACACTGTGGAAGCTAGAGACACTTCTTGCAGTGGTTGCCTTCGTACTTGCAAATAGCTCGATGTTTTTACAGCGAAGCTGCATACCTCTACCGTCCAAGGAAATTATCGTGTGGTTTTAAGCAAAAACGTAGGCCGATCCCGAAGATAGTGCAATGCCGGGCCGACCCGCGGCGGATGTGAACCAGGCGTTCAGCACTACCCATACGTGGGCCAATCCCCAAGATAGTGCAATACCGGCCCGACCCGCGGCGGAAATGAAGCAGGCGTTGAACACTAATCATACGTGGGCCTACCCCGAAGATAATGCAATGCCGGGCCGACCCGCGGTGGAGGTGAACGAGGCGTTAAGCACTACCCATACGTGGGCGATCTCGAAGATATTGCAATGTCGGGCCGACCCAAGGCGGAGGTGAAGCAGGCGTTAAGCACTCCCCATACGTGGGCCGATACCGAAGATCGTGAAATGGTGGGCCGACCCGCGGCAGAGGAGCAGTTCGCCATTAAGGGACCCACATACACAGCTTCGCTGGTCATCCTTCTTCACAGCGATTTTTGGATCGCAATTCTGCGATGCTGTTCTGTACATAGGCTCAGTATTGAAAGAAAGAAAAAACATTAATAACTGGAAACAAAGCAAATGTTGTATACAGCTGCAAATGCGTTGTTTTAGATTAATTTGCTCTTCGTGGTTATTCTTTTCGTGTTTTCTTCTTTCTTTTCCTTTGTTCTTGCAGCCCGACGCGGTTTCCTTACGTGTTCGCTCGCGCGAGGAAATTCCGTTGGTGCGCAGCGACGCATTCACAAAACGCGCGGAGCGATGAATTTTCGTGACCGAACTATTTGCATAGCTTCCACAGCGTCTTCTCACTACCAAACAAGTAATTTTTCAAGTGATGCTTGTATACGCTAGCTTGCGCCGGCGATGTAATGCTAAAAAAAATCGCAGTTCCGCACCAAAGGCGAAGCACCGATTGCGATAGAGAATTAGTACTTAGCTGTACGAAGTACTGCGGCTGTATTATAATATGGTATAATACGGTATACATGTAATATATAATACGGTATAATACGGTCGTATAATCGGCCGTATAATCTTGTAAACATTCGCTTGCTAACTAAATTAACAATGACAGAATGTGTAAGCGTGACTCAACGAGGACGTAGAAAGAAACAGACACACAGAGATAGCACTGTGTGTCTGCTTCTTTCTACGTTCTTGTTCAGTCGCACTTAGACATTCTATCATGGAATCAAACGAACTAGCCCATCAACGTGTCTTAAGTAAACTAACTAGCACGGTGTCACGTGCGCACATGAACACATCTCGTTCGATGAGCGCGGAAAGTAGCTATGCTAATTCTGGAGTGGGGGAATCGCGGCAGCATCAAGCGAATTGAGCTTCATGCATGTCTCGATTCAGCGCGAACGAAACGTGGAAAGCACAGCGCATAGGAAGCTATCGGCACTAAGCGCACTCTGCAAGCATCGCAGATCGCATTGACGATGAGGCCTGCACGGGCGCGCACTTTGGCCACGTCGCAGATCGCTTTCAAGACACACGAAGACCGGCAACGCATCCCTACGGCATAGAGTTTCATATTAGTATACCTAGAGGGAAATCTGGCGCTGCGATCGTTCAACCATCATGGGAAGTACAGGCTTCGGATTGGCATTCTATTGACTGGCAAACTAGTCTACAAGTATTTTGTGGCAGTTTTGGTTTCGCTGCAAGCGCAATTGCTGTAACCTGCAGTGGGACAGTGCAACGCAAAGCTCTCTGCCTTTGTTATGTTGTTCGAAGTGGCGATAGCGCGTGGGGCCAACGACTGGGACGATGTTTGTGTTGCGGTGTGGCGTCGAAGCCCTGACGAGAGAGCGACGGCATCGTAAACGTTGAAAGAACATGTTTTGAGCGTTTGGACCTTGGTTTGTCAAGTGTGTTAGGTTAACACTGTAGCGTTACGTGCTTTATGAAACTTCAGAATAGGAAAAAGAAGGTGCTACTGACACAAGACAGTTGTACTTCTAGTGGCTTGACAATCAAATTTTATTGAGAGCTTCAATATGCATTGCTTGTTAATGGGCTCATTGAAATGCTTTAGGACTTTGAGAACACAAACTTACTTGTGGTAGGAAAGGTTGCTGCTCCCTGGCTGTAGTCTAGTGTCGCAAAATGGGTAAGTACAAAGCCATGCCATAACGCTTCGGAAGCGGCCCGTCAATATGACATATGATGAGGAAATACTCGTAGGAGGGCAATAGCGTATTAGCTAGCACTGCAGCAGATGTGTTTAAAAGTACTTGAAGACGTTCAGCAATCGTGGCAGCCGACGCAGCCTTTCGAAAGAGCGAGAGAGTTCGCAAGTGCCTGTCGTCTGAGAGAAAATTCCCGCGTTTGCAGCGAGCAGGCGTCGTAGCAGACGACACTTGTAGCATTCCGCTCAAGGGCGCAGCACTTTCTCACAATACAACATTTTTATTTCAAGAAATACTTTATGAGTATTCTTATATAAGTACATGCACGGTTGTTATTGCTGCTGCAAAAATAAATTAATAATTATTCTTTGGCGTTAAATGGGGAATAGAATCGCACAAGTATGCATACCCTGGTGTGTCCTAGTAGAAAACCATAGTAAACCATGCTTCCATCTCAAAGTCACACAAAGTTATATGTAACTTGTTGTACATTATATAAGTTACTGCAGAAATAAAATGAGATTTTACGCCATAATATTTGAGTATAGCTTTGTTTACTGCGCTGCAAGCAAACGCCACTAGTCTAAAGATCGATGTCAATCCGAAGCCTGTACTTCCCATCATTCCCATGTAGGTTGAGGCAACGCTCATGAGAACCCCGTAGACACTAGCGCCGCATTTCCCTCTAGGGTATTTATTTAGAAACTCTATGCCCTACGGTCTCCGCCAAAGCGTCTACTACGACGCCCGAGATTCGCGTGTCCAACGCCGTGGTAGACACCACGGTTGTCTCCTCTCTGTACGAAGCGGCGGGTGAGGAAGACAACGAGGCACCGTTCCCTGCCTCCGGAGGAAAACGTCCCTCCTCCCTCGCCTGATCCCCTTGCCTCGCGCGCCACAGGAGAGGGCACGCATCCGGGCTGCGCTGCCCACTCGCGCAAGCAAGATTGAACCGCGTTCGCCGACTCACCCTCACACGCTTTCACTCATACGGAACTTCACTGCGACGGCAGAAATGTACCTGGAGTGTCCACATAATTGCTATTGCAATAATAAAAAAATAGTTGCTCACAGAGCTGCACACGTGCACGGATTGCTATAAAAATATCTGGAGAACGCTTAAACTTCGACTTTAAGAGTGGGACGCGATAGCATTCAAAGATCCTTGAGTGCTTCTCATACTCCCCGGCAGACGCAGCTTATGTAACCGTAATGTTCAACTGGATACGCTGGCGGCGAAGGCTATGCACGAAGACGAGCAGTGTAGTCATGTTTTTTTTTGATGGTGTACAGGAACCTAGGGGGCTGCGCCGCTCCTACTAAGACAAACCTCAAACGGTAGCTGGAAAGCGCTATTGCGTAATAGGGGTTTATATTTAAGTTTCCGCGTAACAAAAGGATTTTTTTCTCGTATATTCAAAGTACAATCCGGCGCTGTCTAGTCTGCACTATCTCGTCTGTCTGTGTAAGTCGTACTTTACGATTTTTTACTTGTTTTACCTCGAGAAATGCAATTATTTCAGTAATGTCCTTGCGCCACATGCAGGGCCCCTGTGGTTGGGTATACAAGGTTCGACATTCTTCTTGCCGAAGCGACGACCGACGCTTCGGCAAGTGGGACGCGGAAAGCTGACTCAATGTTCGTATCGTCTTTTCTTAAAATAAACTTTTTCTAAAACGCCGGACGCCGACGCCGGATATTGTGCGACACAAGGCACTTAACCGTCACGAGTTAAAAAAGGGACAAGCTCTAGATACGTTGAACAAAGAAACCTGCTGCGCCGCCGCGCTACTGCCGTCATTTTCCGCCAATAGGAGTCGTGTGTCTAGGCACTGTGAGAGAAGCGTGTGTTTCTCGTGTCAGAGCACTATCAGAGCTGCGATGGTGGACCGCGCGTCGCGCGTTCGGCCGAAGAGCAGGCGGCGTTCGATGAACGCTACCCGGAACTCGTTCGAGTAAGGGCTCGTCGTCGACGAGCCCAACTTGCCGTGAGGCAGCACGAAGGCGTGGCGTTACGATAACGAAGAGCAGCAGATCCCGAGCTTCGTTTGCACCTCTCATCAGAGTTGTGGAAGGGCGGTCAATTTTAACGCGACAGCGCTAAGGAGCTCATGTCGCAGAAAAGCCGGTGTCGTCGGCGTCGGCCGTGAGCGAAAAATGGCAGAATGCAATTCATAAATAAAAGCAACTTGCAAGGTGGGCTGCGTGCGAATCGAACCAGGGTCTCCGGAGTGTGAGACGGGGACGCTACCACTCAGCCATGGGTTTTTCAAAGCGGGACAGAAGTGCCTCTACTGAATGCGGTGTTACCTTAGAAACGTGCCGTAGAAAGTTATACTGCGGTGTATATTGGTAATTATGAGTATGTAAATTACAGAAGTCACAGTTAAACGCGTAGCGAAGTACGTTCCTGCTACATTACTTCTGCGCTTGGCGCACACGCACAGCCATCTTGCGGCAAACACAGAAGACCCCCTCCTCGCAATGTACGGCGCTACCCCGACAGGTGGCGCGCCACTCGCCAGCTTCTCCCCTTCATCTCGTTTGAGCGCATTGGGGCCGTGCGGGGACTGGTGCGAGGGTGCCCCCAATACCCTTGCGTTTAATAAGTTTTCTCGCCCTCTCCCATTCCAACTTCCAGCGTGCGTCACTCGAACCCTCGTGTTTAGGCGACGCGGCTCCTCTTTCCGCTCACAGCGCGATTCCTAGGTGCAGCGTCCAATTCGGGACGCCTCTGACGTGATCGCTGCGCCGTAGCGCGTCTGGTGGTAAAGGTGGGGGTGGTACAAACTTTATTTAGAGAAGGCCAAAAAATGAAAAGAAAATTAAGATGCCGCCGTTGCGTGGGTGGCCTTCAGGCTGCCGGTCGTGGCCTCCAGATCATGTCTGGCTGCGACTTCCGCTGACCAGGTCGTTAGCCGTAGCTGGGCATCCGGCTCAGAGCTGGCCAAAGCAGCCTCCCACAGCTGCGAACAAGACATATGCTAAGAGGCAGGGGGAGAGTGTTTCGGGCATGAATAGAGAATATGAGCATAGTCTGCTCATGGGTCTGTGCGGAGCGTGCATTAGGGTGAGAAAGCGCTGGGGTGAATAAGAGGAAGTCGGGCAGGAGAGAGGAAAGTGTGGCCCTGTAAATGGCGCCACGTGCTCTGTTGGAGCTTAGACAGGTATTTGTGAGGGGGAGGGAGGGATAGGCGAGAGTTGCGGTAGTGAGGGGTGATGTCATGGAAGGTGAGGAGAGAGTCACGCGTGTCCGTCCCGGAGTGGAGGGGGCTAGCTCGGTCTGTCATCTCGCGAGCGATGGAATTTGCCGCCTGGTTGCCGGAGTGCCCCGCGTGAGCAGTAACCCAGAGGAGTTCGATACGACGAGAAGGAGAAGGGGAGTGCTCAAGGACGCTGAGCGCTGAGGAGGAGATGCGACCCTTCGCAAAGTTGTGGACTGCAGCTTTTGAGTCGTTGAATATGAAACGGGCCGGTGTAGTGGCAATGGCGAGTGCAATAGCTGCTTCCTCTGCGGCAGTGGAGGTGGGGGAGGTATAGTGGCAACGGTCAGGGGAGAAAGTGCATGGAAAGTGGTGGCAAGGGCGTAGGCGGGGTGGGAATTGTATGGCGCCGCATCTACGTATATATCATTAGACTGTGTGCCATATTGGCGCCAGAGGGAGGAGGCGCGGGCAGAGCGGCGGGCGGCGTAATGCTCAGGGTCCATGTTCCTGGGAAGAGGGTTGACAGTGAGCATGGAAGATACAGAGGAGGGTAAGGGATGGGTTACATAGGCAGGGGACACAGAGGTCAAGCGTAGGGAAGATAGAAGGGCTCTACCAGAGGGTGTGCGAGAAAGGCGGTCGAGTTGTGCCGTGCGATGGGCCTCCACAAGCTCTGAAAAAGTATTGTGGACGCCCATCGCGAGCAGACGAGAAGGGGGGGTGTAAGTGGGGAGTGCAAGGGCCGACTTGTAGGCTTGGCGGATGAAACAGCTCACCTTGTCTTCCTCGGCGCGAGAGAAAAAGAGATAGGGGAGGAAGTACACAAAGCGGCTGAGAACGAAGGCCTGTACAAGACAATGGAGGTCGTCTGGCGGGAAAGCCTCCCCTGCGATGTGTGCCGTGTTGCTGGCGAGGAGTCATGCGTCTGCGTAGTGTTCCCAAGCGAGATAGAGGACGATTCCATCGAGGCGTCAGCCTCATGATCGCGTCCGCCTTCATGGCGCGTCGCCGCCTGGCTGTCCGTGCCGATCACGACGTTTGGCTCGCGTAGATCTTTTCTCCCTCCGAGACACCGAGTTCTTTGGTTCGTTCCGCTTGCTCAGGTGCACGTTTCGTCTATGTGTGATTCAAGAGCAAGCCGCGCGAATGAGTGGGCGGTGCGAACGGGTTGCGATAACGCTATCGCGTTCCATTGTTGAAGGCGAAGCGTAAGCGTCCTCCAAGTTTTTTAAGGGGAAAGCCTTTCTAGGCTGATGGTGAAGTTTGTGTTAGCCGACCTGACCACCGGAGTCTCCGCCGAAGCGTCATCACGCCATAGAAGACAGATTAAAGAACGATTAAAGAAGGAAGAATGATTGATAGTGACAGTTAGTGAATGATAACGTTATAATAGAGATTGCTAGGGGTTAATAATGACCAGTAGTGACTAATAATGACTACTAATTACTTGTAATGGCTACTAAGGACTCCGAAAGGACCAATATGTGTAACGACGGCTTGTAATGACCACAATTGATTAGAAATGCCTAGAAATATCTAGTAATGAGTAGTGACTGAAATGACTACGAATTGACCAATTTCTCAAGCGACGGCTTGTAATGAACACAATTGATTACAAATGACTAAATATACTTACTACTGAGCAGTAATGACTCGCGTTCCACTCTTGAAGGCAAAGCTTAAACGTCCTCCAAGTTTTTTATCAGCTCTTGTGGAGAATGGTGTTGATCTTTTTCAAGGAATGATAGTGTAATATCTAGTCGGTTAACTGAAAGCTGCATGTAGGCAACGCTATATCAAGCCTATAATTTTTTTTATAGCCGGCAATATTTCAACTTGTATCGACTCAACAGTTGTAAGTCTGTATGGACTCAGAAGTTGAGCTTGTATCGACTCAGAAGGTGTAACAACCTAGTTGTTCCCAGAGCAAAGCAGCTGCGGGAAAGGGTGGTTAGATGAATTGACAGCCGCGCCGGCGCCGGAGCGTAAATCATTAGCAGGGATTCTGCAACTAATCAGAGCCGTTTCGCTTGTTTCGGGGAAGGAAAGGGCAGGAAAGATTCGAAGAATCAGAGCCGTTTCGGGGAATGAAAGGGCAGGAAAGATTTCGCGCGCTTTGCGCCGGCTTCGTTTCTTTTGAGTTCTTTCTCGGAAAGCGGATGGGATGGCCACGCATTGTGCGTTTCCCCGAGGAGCTGTCAGCGTTCGACGAGCGGCGACGAGAACTCGCCCGTGAAAGGGCTAGCCGTCGGCGCGCCAATCCAGTTGCAAGGCCTGAATATAGTCCGACGTAGCGAGTACGTGCGCTCACGTTACGTCACGTTGGCGAGAACAGTGTCTATACTTCGACCGGTGGTTCGAAGCACCGGCGCTGCCAACGTAACCGGAGGCGGCGAACGCACTCCGACGCGTCCGGCATATAAAGACGCTCGCCTCCGTGCCGATAACGTCGGACTATAAACGTGGCTTAATTAGAGCCGCCCGAGCCCAGGCAATTCGACAGCAATAAGAAGATCCCGAGATGAGGGAGCGGGAGGCCGAAATAATCCGGCACCGTTGCCTGTGGGTTGTTTAGCCAAGACAAGACAAGCTTCGCTTACCCCCATTTTCCGGTAGGGGAAGGATTCGTAACTTGTTTTTATTTCGATCAGAACTATATGGACAGTCCAAGAGAATTTGTGCCGCCGTCGCTGTGAGGGTCTGTATATGTTTAAGTATATGTATGCTATATGCCATGCCATGCGAGATGCGATTGATATATGCAGGTCATCTTGCCACACCATTCTATCCCTGAAGTAGCTCATACCAGATCTTCAAATGTTCCCAAAATTCTTCCTCAGTATTTCGAGAATGGCAGCCCACAAACAAATGTCATGAAACAAAACACTGCAGCGCCATGCCTTTTATCTTAAATCTTCTTAGACGTAAATATTGAGAGTGAGAAACAATAACAAAGCTCAAAGCCCGAAAATGATGTAATTTTATGGGCGCGGTTCTCATCAACCTGCGGGTTCGGCACAGGAAAAAGGTTTGAAATATATCCAATACGGGAAGTGGTGGTAAAGTCGTCAAAGAAAGACGTTGGCTTTGATTAATAAACATAAATGAAACCGTCCGATGGCAGGATTAAATCAGAGGGCCTGTAGTACAACAGCTCGCTTTATTTAGTCAGCTTACGTTTACTTCAATCCATACTGCCCCTACAGCTACGAGTCTTACACTTCGTGTAATATTCTAATATGATGCTATCCCTTTTCTTGCTTCATACTTATCGAAAGACTGACACTTTGTTTAATTGAAACGCTGTGTGAGACGTGGTGCCGCATCATAACTTACGACAAAAAATGAATATGTAGTACATTTCAAATGCCATTAGATAATGGAACATTTCCATATAAAGAACGCAGGCGAGGTATCACCCTCTTATAATAAACCTGTAACTATGTGTTTAAGCAAACAGAAGAAGCTTTTGTTGGAATGGACTGGCGAAATGACCTTTAAACTACGTGGAGGTATTGTAGCAGGCAGGACCCGTGTCGTCTGATCAAAAAGCTTATCAAGGGTCGTAAGAGACCGGTTGACAGTACTAACTGACTTTGAAACGTGTCGAGTCGTTGCAATTTGGTTGAGCCTCAGAAGTTTAAACTAGCAGTGAAACAGAAAGCTCTTCACGTTGCACTAATGAGCGAACGTGATTGGCTCGCATGCTATGCCTCTTCTCTTTAGGTCGGTCAGTGGCGCTAATTCCACTGTACCCTTAGGCCGTTGCCGACTGTAATGACCTGTTAAAAGATTTGTAGTTACCGAGGACTCTAGTGACACCCAAATAAACAACCGATGGCTAAGCCCTCCTTCAAGTATCTTCAACATTGCGACACACGACGCCTAGCAGCCGACTTGCGAAACGAGGGACAGGAAATTTCCCTCGCAGGCCGACATCACTGGATGCGAGGCTAATCTCTCGGTGTTCTGCATTGTACGTAACGCTGCCACCGTGTAGCACAGATGAGGTCGTTAAACTCCTGAAGGCAAACACGCAAAGAACTGCACTGGACAGACGGCCTGCTTGCACGGGCTGTCGGCAGTACATCAGATATGTGATCAGGAGGGATAAAAACTCAGCAAGAAATTCAGAGTGCTCTCGCAATCGCTTAGAGTGCCAGTAATGCGACATCAAGGATTGCGTTACGGCATTCTACTGATGTATACCCTTAGGAGGTTGCGTTAGGCCAAAAGACCTTGGCCCCGATGGAAAACTTCGGAATGCACCTACGCGCGGATGTTCCACCGTCAGCTACGTACATTATCTACATGGCGTTTTATTTTGCGAGCTCAAATTTTCTGCTATTTCCTGATGCAACGAAGCGGCGCTTCACAAATGGCAAGGTGACGGGTGCCCACGTTTTTCACAAGCTCGTATCAGCGCTTCAAATCCTTGAGAGGCAGCCAAGGCGGCAGAGAAGCCGAGTGCTGTCGGAAAGATGATCTGAGGACAAGGTAACCGCACTACTTGAGAATACAACTTGAAAGTACCTTCCCACAAGTAATGCTTAGCTCTCCAGAAATAGAACAGAAAAAGAGATAATCTCCATAGTCGCAATAAGGAGCACAGTTTCTATTTGCTGACCTCAGGAGCACGGACTGGCTTGTTCCAGATTGCATACGAAAGAATATTCCTCCACAGACAAAATTTGTGCTTGCCAAGAATAGGTTTACAAGCAATAGAAAAATACCTTCAGTTATGTTTAGATACTGCACTACAAACGCGATATAAGGATATTATTTTCATTATTTTAGCTTGTAAAACATATCCAGTATTCTTTAAAGCGTCTACTTTCTCCTCTCATAAGGAGTCGACAAACACTGACACCAAGGACAACATAGGGGAGATTACTTGTGCTTAATAAATGAAATGAAGAAACGATGAAATAATGAAAATGAAAGTAGATGAAGAAGCAACTTGCCATAGGTGGGGAACGATCCCAGAACCTTCGCATTTCGCATGCGATGCTCTACTAATTGAGCAACCGCGCGCCGTTTCCCCATCCCCTTACTTTGGTATCTATGTTTCCTAGTAGAATCCTGGGAGTGTTAGCCGGTGCCACCACTCACCGACTCTGGCGGCGGATGTGGAACATCCTTTCTGCCGCAGGCATCACGAGAACGTGATCTTTTTGGATGAAGGCAACGGGTCAAGAAACCAACACATGCTACATGAAGGCATTAATGTTGCCGGATTCGAGACCCTAGTTATGTAATAAACGAGAGGAAAGCGGGTTAACTGAGGGGTCCGATTTTTATTAGTCATATCATAAGGAGCCAAGAAACACTGAAACCAAGGTCAGTGTTTGTTGTCCTTTGTGTTAGTGTGTGTTGGCTCCTTGGCTATGACTAACAAAAGGGGGGGGGGGGCTCGGTTAATCCTCTTTCTTTTCGTTTACTTTCTCCTCAGTAATTTCTTCGATAAGAAAAAATGTGCGTAAAATGGCACCGTAAATCAAGTTTACAGCTACGCAACTTTGTGCGAAGCCTTTAATATTCGTTCGGCCGCAGTAGAAGATATCCGCTTGTTCAAGCTTAACCGAAGTAACGCTGCTATGCTAGTTGCAGTTCATTGAGTTTATGATTTTAATACATTTTCGTGTCCTAAAACATGTCTCATATATAACTGCAGGTGATGTGGAGCATGCGTCATGCAAGCTTCAGTCACTATTATACTGTCCTGTAGCTACGTGGCATGTTATGCAATCATCTGTATCTACGCCAGTTCACTGCTCCGCCAAAGTGATAAATTCTGTACGTGTTGCCGAACAAGTTCAAGTATTTTTACTTACTTACAAAACATTCATCCGTATTTCTCTATGTTCTTGTACTACACAAGGCGTAATGGAGTGGAATGGGAGTAACTGCAGCGGTTACTCCACACGATTAGCAGTTAGTCACAGAAGAGATTAACTGTGAGGTGACGGTGCAGCGTGCAAACATCTGGAGTAATCGCTGGTTTTCGTGGAGTAGTGCTTTCTCGCATAACAAACTCTATCGAATGACAGCTGCAGTAGGCAGCGAAAAAAATGGGCAGCAGGCGCGGAAGGTAGTATCCCACTGAAAAAAAAAGAAAACAAAAGCTACTGAGAATATATTAATTTCAAATAAATTGTCATGAACATTACGACAGAAAATACATAGTACCCTTTATGTCGAGTATCAACAAACCAATTGGAAAAGTATCCGCGCAAAGCTTTTGCTCGCACACGGGCTGTATCATTGTGCGGCGTGCTTTTCTGGTCACCTGCGCTGCAATGACAAGCCTAGCTCTCAGCGGTTTCGCTGACAAGAGAGGTGTTGCCGGATTGTTTTGAGTTGTTTTTGTTCTTTGGGCGTCACGCATGAGGCACTGAATCAAGAGCTTCTTGGCTCGAATGGTTTAGTCCATGTGACAAGCTAAAGCATACAAGCAAGAACAGACGCAAGTGGCTGCGGTGTTGTGGATCCATCACTTGCAGGAATAGGAAACCTTTTTCAAGATTTTACATGAGATCGCACCGCACGCGTCAATATATATGACCGACAGCGTTGCATGATAATCCGAAGGCATCGATCTTTGCACAGCGTCAGAAAATCTGTCGGCCGTGTACCTCGACGCGTCCGGTGACGATTGACGCGACACTCGTGAAAGTGACTCGCTCTGCCCACGACTTTGTGACCTTGCCTACCAGTATGCTTGTGCATTTTCGGTCGTTGATTGCAACTTCTCCATTTATCGTCTGCATTGGAACTTTGATCCTGAGTGCAGCAGCTTCACGTTGCTGGCTGACATGCCTTTTCGGAAGAGCGTTCGCTGAAGGCAGCCGTGGAAGAGGCCTAACATCCCGCGATGTGATCATGCATTACGTGCTTGTATGTGTTGGTGTCACATATGGCAGGTATGGGACATCCTGTTGAAAACATCTTTCGGACATCCATAGGATTAAAGCTTTGGAACTTTTTTTTAGATCCCAGAAGTTCAATCGCCTGAATGTTAGAAGGATGTGTTAAACAAGATACCCCGAAATTAATGTCCACATGTTATCCACTGCACGTCCAACCAGGACTTGGACGTTCGGATCTAATGGGGATGTTGTGAGGATATTCGTGCTCCAATGGGAATTTCTCAGTCCGATTAAGTTCAGCTGTCAAAGCGAACATTCCGTGCAATTCGACGACTGTGTAATGCAAAAATGCAGCAGTTTCACCAGAAAGCCGAAGTATCGATGGCAATAGCAAATTATTAAACAGCTATACAACGTAGAAATAGTAGCTTTATCGGTAGCTTTAGTCGCTTACTAACTAAATTAACAAGAATGGTATCATGCGTGCCCAGGCAAACATATCTCACTCGATGACCCCGGCACTCGCTGTTAAAACACACGCGTGAGGAATAGCGGCAGCAGCAGCAGCAAGCGAATTCACCTTCGTGCTGCCCCTCGCCTCACTGCCCACTAAGCAGTGAAAACACAAGCACACGAAGCTATCAGCCCTCGACGCAACTCGACTCTGTACCCATCGCAGATCGCTTTCAAGATAGAAACCGCGCGCTATACGCAGCCGTCGTTAGAGTAGAACGCCCTCGCAGTTCAAACGAGTGCACGGAACAAAGCACGTTTGCTTGTTATTTGAGATTGAGCACAATTTTTAGTTAATTAGCTTAATGGAACTCTGAAGGACTAGAGTTTTATCCTAGCAGACAAACACGTGGCTGTCCGTATCCCTCCCGTAGAAGTCCACGTATTGAGAGCAGACGCGAATTTCACAACGTTTACAACTTCACTGTGAACTACCTAATTATGGAAAGAAAATGACACTCGGCGTAATGATAAAGTCGCCTTAGCAGACAATTGTCATATAGTTTTGGGTGATCGATTTATTGAAACAAGCGTTACAGTGGTTGTCTGCAGAGCATTCGCGATAAGGTTGTCTTTGCCGCAAGGAACTTTTTTACTACGCGGGCGTTAGCGAGCCCAGATAACGCCTCTACGAAAGCAAACATGTGGCTTATTTATACGGGGGATGAAGGTAAACAGCTTTGCTGAAAAAACATTAAAAAGTGCGCCAATCCTTTGTTCTTGCTAACCGTGCTGCAGTCTGTATGTACAAAGAACAAATCGGTCAAGGTTCTTCTTTCTTCACTTCGGTGCCTACCTCGCGGTGCCCGCTGATTTCACGTGGGACGTGTCGAAGACACACTTTCATACGGCAGACGGACGACATGCGGGAGAAACAAAAAAAAAAAAAAAACTTGGTTTATACAACGCTCCAAAAACAGTACACTAACACACACGAAAGTAACAGAAGCTTCGCACTGAGCTACCAAAGCTGACTAAACACTTAACTCTTGAGCTGAACGCTCACACTCCACCACCTCCCACAAGCCGGGTTTGTCTGCAACGCTGCTCGAAGCTTGACTTAAAATCCAAATAACAGCATGCAGCGTGCCGAGCATGCTTTTGTACAACATGTCCCGAAAATTCTAGCAACGGGCGGCGGCACTGAAAAAGAGAGAAGGCGCCGCAGCACGCCCATAGTTGTTTTTCTCTCCCCTTTTTCTCCTTGAAAGAGCTCCAGCCTTCTCAACCATCTTTCCGCGCGCCCGCTCCATCGTCAAGGTCGCAGGGAGAGGAGGGCCTGGGCCGTGCTCTGGGGCGCGGTCCCGGGCCCGCGGGCCTTCAAGAAAATTCCTATCTTTCTCTTTCTCCGGCGGCTGCGATGAAAAGGTGCGGCGTTACCTATAGCGGCTTTACAGGTCGCTTCGAGCGACAACATTGGCATACCTTGCAGTGGCAGAGCAGGAGTGACGTCCACCATTCAAGGAATATGCAGCCGTGGCTTTTTATTACATTTTATTTATTGCAGATACCTACAGCGCCCGAGTTGGGCATTGTCGTAGGGGGGTTAATTACAAACATAAAGGTCAAAGATTGAACTTCGGGAAACACGGCATCATATCAGCTATGGTATTGAAAATACAATCGTTGTAATTAGTAGAGAAAGACAACATATCCAACAATAACAACATACGATTATAAAATTTTTTACACAATACATAAAACGGCACACTGTAATTATTGCCTAAAACAGATTCATGTAAAGTTCTCTATGGCAGATGAAAAATTGGGTGCAGACGCTACCTCATACGGGAGCAAATCCCACTCTGCAATTGCCAGATATCGCCATAACCACTGGTCAGTGATTACAGCCGGGCACTGTCCTCCGGAGAAGTCGCTGTTTTCGGTATTTGTGCACGTGTGTGCAACCACCTGTTGCTGCTGTTGACGCTCCGTCAATTCATGCAGACGAGGCCACGCAGTCGCTATGTGTCCATTTGGGCATGCGTTGTAGACCTCGCCACATCTTCCCAGCTGTCTCGAAACGAAACCAGTGCCGGATGCTCCTGCAACGATCGGAAGCAACTGAAGAAAGAGCAGATGTGAGTGTTTCGACCGCATCTCGGCACCAGAACCCCTTCGAGTCTGCAGTTTTAATGGCCACGTTGATTCTGGATGTGGATGGCAGACTCGATTTTTCGTCCGGCAGTGGTTGCGCTTCCGACAGTTGGTGGCATGTTTTAATATAATGTCAATTGCTGTAGTATTCTGCTATAAAAATTTAACACATATTCGCAAGGATGATGTGCAGTGCACATTCCAGGATCGCTCGCCATGCCACTGGGCTACCGGCCTATGGTCGCGTGCGTTTATGCGTGCTGCCAGGCACGGCAGCCGCAATGACAGTGAAGCACATTTAACCTGTATTCGCAAGGAGGATGTCTAGTCTCTGCCGGGCTTATTTTAAAATGTAAGCTCATAGTTGATGTTTCGACTAAAGATTTGATTTGGGTGTTCGGGAAAAGTTGGAAATTTTAGAAGAGAATGCGCACGAAACACCTTACGTATCACAGAGACTTGGAACAGCAGACGTTCGGAGAGCTGCCGTTGCCAGTCGGGAGTTCATGATGGATAACTTAATCTAAAACTCTTGGTGTTGTCATCCTTCTCCTTTGTTGGTGCGAGACAAATATACGTAGCGGCGACAATTTAAGGCTGTGCTGTTCTCGCAACTTCTAGCAAAAGAAGACATGATGCCCCCTGATCCCATCGCTAATATTTTTTTTTTTGGGGGGGGGGGGGAGGTGGAGCTTAGGGCGGGCTAAAGCCCAGTGTGGCATCTGCCCAGGCAGGCGGGCACCTTCCCAATGTACCACCCCCTGGCTACACCACTGCAACACAGACAGCCATGGCCATGCACCATTGCCACCACTGCCGCGCATTTCGGGCCGAAGAATTCACCGTATCAAGCGTTCGTCCAGGGCAGAACCACTTCCACGCCTGCGCATCACGCCGGCGTTCGTTAGATCGATCGACAAAGATTTTTTCAGTGCTTCATTACTCGTGTGCGAGGAATGAACAAACTTGCTGCGTACCTCTGTGATTCACTTCTTTCCATGGGATTAATATATCTCGCTCTAAATGCGCGCGTTTTCGTAACATTCTTGAAAGAGCAATAAACCAGCGTTTTCCAAGCGATGTTAGGGTTCCGTGCGCTGCAAAATCCAGAATCCTAGGTGCAGACTGATAAAAATGTTAGACATATTAGAGCTCAGACAAGAGGTGTGGCTTGATGCAGGTAGACCTATGTAAAGCCTTGCAAAAACTGCCGACAATCGAAAATAGCTACGCGTGAGCGCAATTTATCAAGGTCGGTGGAGTCTCATAGCCGTAAAGTGTATATACAGAATACTAACGGCGAGGAGGGAGTTTAGCCGACACGCATT
The DNA here is from genome assembly GCF_050947875.1 of Dermacentor variabilis. NCBI lineage: Eukaryota > Metazoa > Arthropoda > Arachnida > Ixodida > Ixodidae > Dermacentor > Dermacentor variabilis. The sequence goes on from NC_134569.1 coordinate 146,573,519, forward strand.
ATTGGCTAACGCTCGCGCAACATACCTGTGCTAGATAGAGCAGGCATCCGTGACTTTTTCTAAGGTATATACGTCTTCTACCACGTTGCCTTTCCGGTTGGATGAGGTGGTCCTAAATTATGTTTCCTTATTCTGCACGTTAAAATAACGGAGCAGCTTGTCGGCTTCGTCTTCATCAGTTTTCTTCTAGGGTTCGGCTTCTCCACGTGTTTACAGGATAGTGCTGAGGTCGTCTTAGTTTCTTCATGTATAGAGTGAGGTCTGTTAATGGGGGGGGGGGGGGGGTAGTCCAAATATTGATTTGACAAAATCCGGATGAATATTGCAGTAAGGCTGAAGGTTTGTCTTTGCAAAAACCAATCGCTAAGTATTGATAGGTAAGACGAGAAAGAAAAGCCGACTTGCGTCGTTGATTCCAATTCGACATCGAGTCTTTCACTTCGCCACTGGGAGATGCAACTTCCAAAGATGAATGTGACTCACACTTTGTTACTTCTCAAGAAGAGATCGCTCGCTTGCTCACAGCAGCAAATTTTTACTCCAACAAGTATCGCACGGAACAGTCTTACTGCGGATTAAGTTTCCCCAGTGATCATGTCCCTGCTCCGCGTTATATAGGCTAACCTGCAGTTTACGCTCTTGAAGACACATTGTAACAGTTTAAATAGATCCAATTCATTAAATCACTGCAATGTGTTATTGTGCGCCCTCGCCTTGTTTTACCGAGATTTTTAAGTCGGCGAACTTGGGCAGAACATACAGGCACAAACTACTATTCTCTGATATGTGACATCATGTTTTGCAAGTGATTTCGCTGCTGCGTGCCATATTTCTAAGTTGTATTCGCAAAGAATATTTCATGTATTTAAATATCTGTCAGGGCCCCATAAAAGGTCGCGTGGGCAATACAAGATTCTTTAACCAGCTGCGTAGTATCCTTAATAAATTTGGGTTGTGTGGTTCACCCTAACTATTTTTGCCGATAATTTCAATGCAAAAGGAATCGCAGGCATAGAGAAAGTAAAAACAAGATATAATAAACTAGGCCGGACAAGCTACCATCACGCAGAAACTAACAAACGTTGGATAGCGGTTAGATAAATTAATGCCTCAATGTCTCAGGAAGCGGCGAAAACAGCTTCGCTTTTAAAAATATCAACGGGGCTTTTTCTTTGCCTAGACTTAACCGATATTTCTTTCTCGAGTTATTGACTGCAACGAGTGTGTGTTTGTTGTTCTTGTTAGAAACATTCTGGTAGTAGTTCTTACACAGGAAAATATTCTAAGGTACTGAATTCTCGAACTAATATATAAATGAAGTTTTGTGTATTTTGTTTTTTGCTATAAGAACGTACTTTAAGAAAACGTTATCTATCTTGTGCTAAGGTACTAAATGATGGAGAATTTACAGCATGTGAAAGATGATATAATTTAACTAACATAGACATGCAATATTTAAAAAAAAAGAATTCGCAGTTTGGCCCGATAGGCGAAGCACCGATTGCGATCTAAATTTAGTAAACAGCTATACGAAGGGTAGTAGTCTTATCGACCGCATGAACTTGTAACCATTCGCTTACTAAGTAAATTAACTGTGATATAATATGTAAGCGCGACTGAACAAGGACATAGAGAGAAACAGACCCACAGAGACAGCGCTGTCTCTATAACTCCATTTCTTTCTGCGTCCTCGTTGAGTCGTACTTACACATTCTATATCTAACACCAACTAGGTAGTCAACGCGTTTTAACTGAATTAAGAAGCCCGGCGTCACGCGCGCACAGGTAAACATGAACACATTTCGCTCGATGAGCACGGAAGCTCGCTGTCAAAATGCTGGAGTGAGGTATCGCAGCAGCAGCAGCTGCAGCAACGATCGATTTGAGCTTCGTGCATCTCTCGCTTCAACGCGAAAGGAGCGTCGGAAGCACAGCGTATGCGAAGCTACCGGCACTGCGTGCACTCTGCAAACATTGCAGATCGCTTTGAAGATGAGACCCCTGCGGGCGCTCGCTTTGACCACGTCGCAGATTGCTTTCGAGACACGGCGCCCGCACATCCGCACCGTAACTAGCAGCCGCGGGAGAAGAACGCCTGCCCCCCTCCAACTCGCCTGACCCCCATGCCTCGCGCGCAACAGGAGATGGCGCGCGCTTCCGGCCCGCATTCCTCGCTCGCACACACGAGCTTAAGCTGCGTTCGCCGGCTCACCCTCGCAAGCTTCCACTCACACATACAGCATACAGCGCGCTGCGACGATTTTATCGCTCTAGGATTTTTTAAGGAGGCCCATGGCGACGGTGACAGCGACGCCAACGGCACAAATGCGCCTGGTGGGCGCATTTCCGATATAATTTCCGAAACATTTCCGATATACATTTCCGAAACCACGATATAATTAAGAGGCACGCCGTAGTGGAGAACTGTCGATTAATTTCGACCACCTCTGGTTCTTTACCGCAGAACGTGCAATGTGTTGACCATCAAGGGTATGAACAAAAATTGCGACCAAAAAGAATGTATGTAAATACCGCCTACCATAGCTGGGGCGCTTTAATATATATGCAAATGTATTGTGATGTATTGATGTATTAACTGATTTCTTTTTTTGTCATCGGTCAGGCACGAAAGATCTTTAAACAACAGAATTTCTCTAGTACACAAAGCATTCTTTAACTGAATAATGGTCTGCCCAGCAGCGACTTAATGGGAACGAATAACATTGGATATTCGGTTGTTATATTTACTTTATTTATTTATTCCATGATCTTCAATGCCCGACGGGGCGAAGCTGTAGCGACGTAGTGGCGAATAGGTGATGCCACGCGTGTATCCGGGAGGCGCCCAAATAATGGTTATCCACCATGTAGGGACACGGCTATGCATGTATTGTTGGCCGGTAGTATCTATACCGAGAAGAACAAAAAAAATATTGGTGTTATTGCATGACAGCTGCTCTGCTACGCCCACTCTTCCCAGGTAACGTACGGTTCCTTAAAAATATATATATTCAATGCCTTCTTCCGCTTAATTTTCATAGAAGAGAAATGAATCGCCTTAAGCCTAAGCCATTGAATAGAGGTAATCACAGATTCACTCACCGTACCTGTGAACATTTAATTACTTTCGCAAAGTTTGCGAGGTTAAGAAGAGCCTTTTGGTAAAGCAGAACTGCAGTTAAGCCACCTCATGGTGGTATGTGCCTTTTATGAGAGCGTCAGACACCCCAAAACACATGCCATTGCAGCGCTTTTATTTAAATTAGCATTTGTGAAAGGTGAACGCGTATCTTGCAGACACCATGGGGCACAGAACTTCTTCCAAGTGTGATTCGCTTTCTGCAAAATTTCACATTCACCAACCGGCAATGTCACCACATTCCAGAAATGCCTTCTGGTATGTGGTGACGGTCAAGCATAGGACAGATCTTCGAAGCAACAAGGTGAAATAAGTTTATAGGTAAATAATGAAATTATTCAAAGTGCAGTTTCGGCACAGGAGGTATTCAAGCGATGCAATGACCACAAAAAGGTTAAACATTTTTTTTTCAAACTTATGAAGTGACCCCGATGTTCACATCGTTGGGTATGGTGAATATATAACAATGTTCTGGCGGCATTGTTATTACTTATGACTAAGATAGTGTTCTTATATTCGAAGCTACGTACCCTTCTGTCACTAGGGAGCATCCATTATAGGGTACTGGCCAGCAATGGTCCCATACCGATATCATATACGCAATGCCAAAGTTGTCTGTTCGGGCACGCAACAAGCGGCGTCAACTGTCCGCTGCACCAGAGAGCAGACAACAGCAAGTTGTCCATTCGGGCACATAACCAGTGCCTTGTGTGCTCTGCTGGCCAGAACAGCAAGTAGTGGATTCTTAGTGGCCCAAACTTTTAGACAACTTGATTCGGTAGGTACATGGCACTGTTCATACAAAGAGGGGAGAACTTTGGGCCAGTTGGTCCGACGTGATTAAAGAGGAAAAAAAACTGCGACCTCAGACGCGAGGCGAGACGAAGTAGTCCTGTACTGCTCGTCCTTTCCAGTACTTCTTCTCAGGTCCCGTCTGAAGTCGCGGTTCCTTGCCTCTTTATTCGTTGTAAGAGATCGCCCAAACATTGAAATTGGCCGAAGTAGCTAAGGAAAGCTATCACTATAAAAAAGCAAGTAGCTGTCGCATGACCTCTTTTATAGCAATCGAGGAAACAGTCTTCTAGCTTACACTTAGTGGTTCAGTGTTGTGTGAGAAACAGTAAATATAAATCAGCGATATCCTTGAGACATCACACCGAAAGAACAAATACAAGATCAAGAACAAACGCACATATACGCTGTAAGTTTTATTCTCATGAGAAAACCCTTAACATTTCCACACTCTAACAATAAAGAATACAAAAGTAACTTTCGAGCCGAAAATCAGCACTATGACACTGTTTAGCCTTGCCAAGAATTTCGCAGCGCTGATTTGTTCGTGATTAGTTAAATTTGTTGCGCTCAAGCTGCACTTGAGAAAACTGTCGCGTTTACTGCGAAAGTTTCCCGTGCCGACCCCGGCTGCTGTCCCAATAAATCAGTCCAGAGCTGAAGAAATCGCTGGGGCCTGCTGATGTTGTTGCTAACGTCACTCTCTTAAAATTAAAGGAGTTGAAATGCTTTTAGAAGAGCTAAGTGAAGAATGGTAGCTGTCACTTTTCGTACTCAAAGTACAAATTCAGCAACGAAATAAACAAGAAAATAAGAACTGATAACGAACATAAAATTGTGTTGTCAGACTAAATTCGTGTAAGCAGATCTTTTACATCATTCGCGGAAATTGAAAGCTGTCTGCAAATAGTAAGTTCTTTAGAGATATGTCAACGTGACTGCATCAACGTAAAGCGGATCAAGGACACACACAATGAAGTGGCAGACAAGCAACAGAATTCTTTCTCTCTCTTATTTCAACCACTCTCACTTTGTGTCATTCAGTATGGCAGCTTGAGCACATTAGACACTCCGTGCGCATATATACTTTAGTGAAGAACTTGAAAAACTGGAATAGATGTGGAGCCGTTTCATTTCTCTGTCTCTGGTTCTCACTTGCCTATCGAGCAGAAGTAATAGCCATAGTGCCATTTCCGAGACAGCGTTCCATGGGGATAGCGGAGAACCAGATCAATTGCAGAACATTATCTGGAACGCCACCGGGAACTCGCTCGAGAAAGGGCTCGTCGTCCACGTGCTGACCTCGCCGTGAGAGAGCGCGAAGCCGAGGCGTTACGACAACGAAGAGTGCGGATCCCGAGCTTCACAGTAGTGGAAGACCGGTCAATTTTTTCTTACGTCCTTTGTAGCTTGGGGAAGCTTACCTAACGCTCGCCTTGGTGCCTCACGTACCACTTCTATTGCTGCTTCGGAAATCATCCTAGGTACGGTTTTAGTCAATAATTATTTATTATATTTATCTTCCTGTTCTAGAGCTTGATATTTGTTTGCGAGCGCAGCCTGAAGTTGTATGCTTTTGCCCTTACTGCCTCTAGGTGGCCCTGTTTCCACTCGACTAAAATTTCGCGCTTTCTCTCTCAAAATGGAGAGAAATCCTAGACGTTACTAACCCATGATCACTGCCTTTTAGCCTATCTATAGCACTTGTACGCCATGCACTATGCTGGATCGGCATAGAGGAACCAACGCATCTGATTTGTTTTTCCATTAGGGCGTTTCAAGGTAAACTCCCTGTTACTGTGCTTCCTGATGAAGATATTCAGTATTAGGACTCTATTTCCTTCCGCGAATTCTACCAACATCTCCTCTCTAGTGTCCTAGAATCGATGGGGTTGTTGTCAATTGCTTCTTACACAGCTTGCTTTGTCCACCCCTTTACATTGAAGTTGTCCGTAGCTACAGAAGAATTTGCGCCTTTCTCATTGATAATTCGACACCTTCATAAAATTGTTGTTTTCTTTCAAAACGTAGTATGTCTAAAGCTAAAACATGTGGTATTGAATACGGCTGTGCTATCGACAACCCATGTCACTATGAACATTACCACATTGATGTCTTAAGATGTTAATTAGCACAAGAGTTCTAAATCATGTATTAGTGCTATACTCCAATTATTAGTTGTTCTTTTTTCCTTGTAGCTTTAAGTTCAGCCCCAAATTGCATAGGGAGACAAACTTACAGAATGTTAAGATCCCAAGAAATCAGTGAAGCACGCAAAAAAAGAACTACTAGAAGCTCTATAACACCGGCTAGACCAGTGGGGCTTGACTTCAGAGGCGCTAAGCTCACACATATGTTTACACCCACATGTGAATTATCATGTAGTGCACTGATGTTTCCCCACTCTCGTTGTATTTGGTCCGTTTTCTATAGCTCTTCATTGCGTAAATTTTTTTGTCTCTTCATATTTCGTCTTCTGTACCTTCAGTAGTACCTGCATTTTCCTACATATGATCTGCCATAATAATGTCAAAGCTTTATGTGTCCCATGAGGCAGAAAATCTGGCGTGGTCAAGCTATGGTACAAAAATGGCCGACGCCGCAAACTGTTACCACACTTGAAAAAAAAAATGATCGAATTGACGACACTGCTCAGTGAGGTTGCTGTAAATAAAGTAAAAAAATTCTTTAGAAAATAAATTTGGGCAACCTTGGGGGGGGGGGGTGGATAATCGAAGCCGCCGGGCCTCCGAAGTGCAAGGGAAGCACGCTTCTCCGACGCAACGGAGGGGTCCATGGTTCTCGTTGACTGAAGGTGTACCTAGTTCGTACGCACTTCTGGCATGACGTCATCGCCATCTGACTGACTAAACGTGTGGCCAAGTGCGTGCGTCGTTGGGCACGTGCGGGCGCAGCCAATAGGAAGGGGGTGACGTTATCAGCGTGTTGTTTGATCTCCGTAGTAATACAGATGATAGTAAATGGTATAATAACGTTAATTAGTAGCATTCATAGTAATTATGTGTAATTGCACAATAAAGGGGAATAAAGTGAACTGAGGTGAATTACAGTGAAATAGTGCGAATTAAAGTTACACCAGTAAGGTTACTTAAGGTGGAGTAAAGTGAACTTATTTTTTATTTATATTTTTATTCAGTACATACTGCAGTCTGAAGACCAAGCAGGGGGGTGAAAAAAGGAACATAGTGAACGAAACTGATCAAGTTATACGAAAGTATATAGGAAGCATTACCACTGAGATGAGCAATAGACTAGCAAACATGACTAAAAACACGTTGGGGAGAAATTGCACAGCTCTGTAAAAACAATTTTATGCACACACACAATCAAAGCAATCAAAAGTTAGGTCGTGAGTTGTCAAAATATAAACGAGAGGATGGCGTTGTTAACAATGGAGTTTACCCATAATTGTACATCTGATTTTAGGGGTCTGGAAGGACACGTTCTAGAAAAAATCATTTCGAGGCAGTGCGTTCCATTCACTGATGATTAACGGGAAAAACGAGTGTTTGGATAGGTTTGTAGGTGCAAAGTATAGTGTCAGGTCGTGATTGTGGCCATGTCTGGTTTGTCAGGAAAAACTGGGAGAAAGCTATTGACCCGGATTTAAATTAAACTGTCAAGTGCTGAGCAAGAAAAGAAACATGAGCCTGCGATAGTTCTGCGCTGTGCCAAAAGTGGAATGTCGTTACTAGCCATCAGTGATGAAGGCAAATCAAGTTTTTGATAGACGTTATAAATGAATCTTGATGCTGTCCTCTGAACCCATTCTAGCTTATAAACATCCTTTTTAACATTACTGGTCCCAGGCCACACATTCGCACTGTAGATGGGGTCGAATAATAGTATTATATGCAAGAAGTATGATCTGGAATGGCGTGTTCTTTAGTTTATGTCTAAAGAATCCCAGTATTCTAGAAGCAGATTAACAAATGTCGTCAGTGTGGCTACCCTATGACAGTCGATTTGTTATCTTGACTCCCAAGTATTTAAAATTGTGGACTTTATTCAAGGGATAATTATTTAACCCATATATATATATATATATATATATATATATATATATATATATATATATATATATATATATATATATATATATATATATATATATGAATGGACTAAATTTATTTGAGATTCGCATAAAGACTGGTTCGCTAATGTTTAATTTTATCAACCAGGTGTTACACCAATCAGAAAGAGAGTTGAAGTTGCTCTGCAAATACTCTCGGTCCTTTGTAGTTTTAATTGGCTTGTAAAGAATGCAGCCATCTGCAAAAAGCTTTAAGTTTATGAGGGAGATGTCTACTGATGAAACGATATCATTGATGACGATGATAAATAAGGCAGGACCCAGGACAGTACCCTGGGGAACTCTCGAGGTTCAGAGCGGCGACCTTCGACCTGGACAAACTGTTTCCGCTTGGCGAGGTAGGAGCGGATCCAATTAAAGTTCATTAAAGAGGATAAAGGTGGATTAAGGTTGGTACAGATTAGAAGAAGATAGATTACGGTGGATTGATGTAGAGTTGTGAAGACAGAGTAAGCTGACTTAAGGCGGGGTAAAGTGAATGAAGGTGAATTAAAGCGGAATAAAGTGGATTAAAATGGATACGAATGTTTTCGTACTCAAACCACGTAAGGACAGCGAAATAAATGTTAATTTTATTATTGCATCATATACTTAGGTAATATTATATATTTAGTATTGGGGACCTGTAACAAATAGTTGCTCTTGCATTTCACTGATACTTCCTCCACTTCAATGTCTTACGGCGCTGTGGGTAATAAATATATAAATGAGTAAATAATTTTGTTCAACAGTATGACAAGTGGCTGTGATTGAAAAAGCCTTCGCAGAATCGTTCGCTTTCCCCCGTCGGAATATGGCCAAGATTGTCGTGATTTACGCATGGCACGAGACAAAGACATGTTAGCTGAAGGTGGTCCCGCAAACAGGTGGGAGATTGCCACAGCGAGGCACCAATGTGAATGGATTGATCTACGCGGTGGGCCACGGTCGAATGCTCACTGCGGCGCAAATAGTTAATGCAGTAAATGTTGCTGCGGTGGCCTGTTCGACAACCTCAGCCGTAAATAAGGCGTCCGGAGTGGCTATCTAGATTACGCAAGGTCCCGCAAGGGGCGGTAATGTATTTTTGATTGTAGACGTGTGCACTTCAATTTTCGTTTTTTTTTGTAGGATATCGTAGCGTCCTGGAAACTTACGTTATACAGGAAAAATTGCATCAAACCAAAACGATGACAACCAACAACCACTGTCATGGAAATCCCCAGATAACATGGCTGTGTGGAACTCAAAGCACGTTCTGAGCAGGGTAAACTAGGGATTAAAAATCCCATAGCTAGTCGCAGACACATTGTTCCTCGAAGATACCAGAGCTAGTTCCAGACCCATTGTCTCTCTTGCTGAGTGTCTCAGTGAACGAGAAGTGGAACCGAGGAACCCGGTCGTAAGTCACCAGCACATAAAGTCAATAATGACTGCAAGGAAAGCATAAGGGGAAATCGCTTTTTTTAATGGAAATGCAGAAATGATAAATTTTGACCACCTGGGGTTCTTTAATGTGCACCTAATGGACGGTACACGGACATTTAACGACAAGGGCCCCAATCAGCGCTTTCGGCTAGCCCATCCATGAAGCAATAAGATTTGTAGACAGCAACATAGAATCACTTCTGCCGCGTTAGTTAGTAAACCTCGCAACTGCATGCGTTTGCTTATCGTGCGCAGGCGCTGGCTAGTAATACATGGCAAATTCCAATTACTAGAAGCTTTGGACCAGAGCGCGAGTGGTGGGCAGATCGCAATGAAGATAGAATACACTAGGCTTATCGATGGGAGTACCTTCAGCACATAATTTTCGATGATATCTGCCGTCTTGGCATTTATTACAATACGAAAGCCTGTGCCTTTCTTCGATCTAGTCATAAAAGAAAGATTTAATCCCGTAGATCAAGTGATGAAGTCAGGCACCACACAGAGCTGATCGTAAACTGTCGTGCCATCTGTGCTGCTAAATGGAAGTGATATCATTCACAATATAACCATCTGCTCCATAACGTGTAGCACTGCCATGTTTCACGTATAATACTAATGCTCAAATCTGAATTCATGGTGGAACCATTATTCATGCTGGCATCACGCACTCGTTCCTCTACTATTGCACTGAAGCGGCAGATTTTATCACGTAGGTCCAACACACTGGCGCTGAGACTAATGAGCCCCTTTTCTGCGACTGTTTCCGTCAAGAGGAACAACACAGGAAACTCTGGTTCGCATTAAGCAGACTGGACGATGGAGCATTTACTGAAACTAAGTTGCTGGGAGCCTGCTTCGACTTAGAGACCATACTTGAGTGTCTCTTATCGAAGCAGCATGGCTTGTCTAGTGCACGTTCTGGATCTGTACAGATTGCTCATCTCTCCTGTTTTGTTCCAACACCAACCTCTCATCTTCTAGGGCAATCAAACAGTACAACATATAGTTAACCCCTCCATCTGTATTTTCCTTTTGGCAGCTCTCTATCTCAAATTTACCATAAAAAAGATCGCGCCAAACTTATTTTACGATGACTGCCGACGTTAACGCAATATTAATATATCAAATGTAGTGCATACCATGGTGCCACCGTTAAGACCCATTACGTATGAGGTGTACATGCAGCCGGATTGCCGTCTCGGGCATGATGATGGTAATTTACTGGTACCCCCTCCGTAAGGCAGCGTTGACAAATGGTTACCTACTTCGACTAATCAAGCAATCTACATATATTTATTATCATGTCATTTTATCTGCCTGCTTGATTGCTTCTGTCTTCCTTCAAAGATATATATCTGCTTTGTATTGTCATTTAGGCATGCAACGGATCCGTTGTAGGAATTTATTGCCTGCTCTTTCTTTCACCAATACTCCAAACGTTTTTTTTTTCCTTGTCTCGATTGCTGACCAGGTATTGCTTACATCCGCTTTAAGTCCCAGCGATTCTGGTATGTAGGTGTTTCGTACGGGTGTCGATGGGTGAATATGTCCGCTTTTCATTATAGGATGTGCAGAGTTTTCTGCAAATTTAAGCTGCCGCAGACAGACGCCTCATCCTGTTGCAAACATTTGTTCCTATATGTTCTTTTTTTCTTTATGAAGCCATCTCTGACTGCCTCGGAGCAAGGCACTAGCCTTTGCGTCATCGTACAGATTTTCCCTTGTAATACTTTTCTTCGCCGTGAACATGCTTCGTCATCTAGCAGTGCTGTCATGAAGTCACCGAGTGCGTATATATATTCATACGACTTTCTCAGTATATACGGCGCGGGTTATAGCGTCGTGACACGGTCCAGAAACATAAAAATGTTTCTTCATTTCTATAATTGCAAATTGGAACATACGCAGTAGTTCATGTCTAATAGTTGAAGTTATAGTCATAGAGCTTCATGCAAAAGCGACACGTACTACTTGGCACATACCCAGTGGTTCTCGTTGCTTATTACCTGCGACAATACACCAAGTTTCTCTACTGAAGCGGTAGCTGAACACGCACACCAATATACAGAGATTGCATGAAAGAGCACCATAAATAGATAAAGAAAAAATAAAGCTTTCCCAATCGGACACGGTGAAACTCCCTAAGTACACTCTGTAATAAACACACGGCTTATGACCTGTGACGAGCACAATTACTCTGCTCATGATTAAATAGATCGGTTAAAAGCAGTGCGTGCAAGAAGTTCGTGATGAGAAAAAAAGTGGTCAAGATAATAAAATAAAGTGAAATAATGAAAACCTCACGAGAGCACCTAAGATGTCAATTGTATAATAGAATCATCATGGTGTTCTAACGATGCATAGTTCACATCACTTAAATGGTACAACTGACAATTAACTGATGAAGTAACTGTCCACAACAAAACCGCGCAACGCTTTTGTAGCTTCTTTTTGTTTATGAAGAAAGAACCAGGTGACCAAGGAATTTTTTACAGCTGAGTGACGCCTACTTGGGGCGTCAAGGCGGTCACGAAGTCCCTCACAATGTTCCCCAAATTGTAAATATCCGATGAGGTTATGTATTACAGACACTTCTGAAGTACCACAGTGTACACAATGTCAATATGGTCTTTACCACGTGTGACATAGGAAAAGGGGTGCGTACACTCCATCGGGACGTTAACCACGCAAGAGCGTGTCTAAAGCCAGTTCTATCTTTGCGTTTGGTAGGAAGCTTGGTGTCGTATATAGAAGAAGGAAGTCGCGTAGGGGACAATAAAGAAAGGAAGATGATGTACATGCATCGATTGCATCGTTCTTCTATCTTCTTCTAAATGCAACATATTGGCAATGAGGATTCAGCCGATGCAAGGGCAAGTTTCTCGGTGATTTCTTCTGCTGGATCACCACAACGAGCACTCCAGGATTACAACCGCCACCGCCTTTCCTGCCTTCACCTGGTCATCCGGCTGTCCCATGGGAACAGTGGAAGCAGGCCTTGAAGACGTATATGGTGGCTTCCTGAGCTTGCCAAGTTTGAGGACTGGGCGTGTTGGTATAGCATATTAGCGCTCTGTGGTGTGTGTTTCTCTTCTGTGTTTGTCGTCCAAATGTTGCGCAATTTAGCCTCTAATAGGCTTCCGGATCTTCCGAGCTTTCAGGTGAATGCCGCAAAGCGATTCTGCTCACCGGTCTTGTCATGAAAAGGCAGCGGATTTACTCTACGCTGAAGTCAATCGACTTGTCGTGCTCTGCTGCTGACCATTCGTGTGCAGGTAGTACCGTATTGACGAAGGGCGCGTATGACTCCGCAATCTCCTCGCTTTCTGACCATTTCAAGCGTTCAATCAACCTAAATCGTGGCGCGACCGGGGTTCAGTCGCCGAGCTCCACATGCAGGTGAGACAGTGGAATACATGGCTGCTTTACAAACGCTCATTGTCGACAGTAATTTTGGAAGCCTTACCGACGAGCTTCTACGTGGTTAGTTTGCCTCGAAAACGACAAATATTCATTTGCGTGAGCAGTTACATTTTGAAAGCTCCTCGCTGACTCTCTAATGAGCTCTGACGATTGCAAATCAGTACGAACAGGCCGTCAGTCCAGTTAAGAAATTTTACGGAGATGCCTCAGTTGATCATGCTAAAAAAAGCAGAAAGCTGTCCTCAATTATCATAAAAGACAGATAAACATATACGTTGTGACAAGCAAAGCCAGAGTGTGGGCTCCCAATAGAAGGTGACATGAACCTTCGCGCGTGGCATCCTTGCGGAGCCACTCATCTTCATCATCATCAGCCTGGTTACGCCCACTGCAGGGCAAAGGTCTCTCCCATACTTCTCCAACGACTCCGGTCACTTACTAATCGTGGCGACGTCGTCCCTGCAAACTTCTTAATCTCATCCGCCCACCTAACTTTCTGCCGCCCCCTGCTACGCTTCCCTTCCCTTGGAATCCAGTCCGTAACCCTTAATGACCATCGGTTATCTTCCCTCCTCATTACATGTCCTGCCCATGCCCATTTCTTTTTCTTGATTTCAACTAAGATGTGATTAACTCGCGTTTGTTCCCTCACCCAATCTGCTCTTTACTTATCCCTTAACGTTACACCCATCATTCTTCTTTCCATAGCTCGTTGCGTTGTGCTCAGTTTAAGTAGAACCCTTTTCGTAAGCCTCCAGGTTTCTGCCCCGTAGGTGAATGCTGGTAAGACACAGCTATTATACACTTTTCTTTTGAGGGATAATGGCAGCCTGCTGTTCATGATCTGAGAATGCCTGCCAAACGCACCCCAGCCCATTCTCATTCTTCTGATTATTTCCGTCTGATGATCCGGATCCGCCGTCACTACCTGCCCTAAGTAGGTGTATTCCCTTACCACTTCCAGTGCCTCGCTACCTATTGTAAATTGCTGTTCTCTTCCGAGACTGTTAAACATTACTTTAGTTTTCTGCAGATTAAATTTTAGACCCACTCTTCTGCTTTGCCTATCGATGTCAGTGAGCATGCATTGCAATTGGTCCCCTGAGTTACTAAGCAAGGCAATATCATCAGTGAATCGCAAGTTACTAAGGTATTCTCCATTAACTTTAACCCCCATTCTTCCCAATCCAGGTCTCTGAATACCTCCTGTAAACACGCTGTGAATAGCATTGGAGATATCGTATCTCCCTGCCTGACGCCTTTCTTTATTGGGATTTTGTTGCTTTCTTTATGGAGGACTACGGTGGCTGTGGAACCGCTATAGATATCTTTCAGTATTTTTACATACGGCTCGTGTACACCCTGATTCCGTAATGCATCCATGACTGCTGAAGATTCGACAGAATCAAACGCTTTCTCGTAATCAGCGAAAGCTATATATAAGGGTTGGTTATATTCCGCACATTTCTCTATCACCTGATTGATAGTGTGGATATGGTCTATTGTTTAGTAGCCTTTACGGAATCCTGCCTGGTCCTTTGCTTGACAGAAGCATAAGGTGTTCCTGATGCTATTTGCAGTTACCTTAGTAAATAGTTTGTAGGCAACTGACAGTAAGCTGATGGGTCTCTAATTTTTCAAGTCTTTGGCGTCCCCTTTCTTATGGATTAGGATTATGTTAGCGTTCTTCCAAGATTCCTGTACGCTCGAGGTCATGAGGCATTGCGTATACAAGGTGGCCAGGTGAGCGACTCACCTTCTTGCAAATAGCCCTCCATGTAAGGCGCGCAAGTGCAGATGTGGGCGCTGCGGGAAGATTGGGTATCATGGTTTTATGTGTAAGTCGTCTGGTCATTCAGCCAAGGTTCGACAAGTTCATGACGACGATTCTAGCTCACACGGCAGCGAAAAAAAAACCGTTGTCAAGGGACACAAACGCGGCATTTATGCATCCGTCTGCGTGGAAGGTCCGCTAATCTCGTTTCTGGTTGATACGGGGTCGTCTGTAACCATTCTAGCCGAACAACTCTATCGCCATTTTTTTGCCAGTACTTGCCCTTTGAAGCCTACCTCAGTACAGTTTTTTCGATTACTACAAGTAAAAAATAGGAGTTCAAGGCTGCTTTATTGCGACGGCTAAGTTTCACGACAGAAGTGCCTGCATTTTTCGGTGTGTTGTGTCTGAGGGCAACACTGTTCTGGGCCCAGATGTCATTGCGGCACTACAAATGAAGATTGAGGATACATCGCTTTAGTGTCTTGCACTAACCCCTAGTACTCCTGTGTTGCAATTTCAGCTGCGTTCAAAGTACGAACATCTGTTCGACAAATAGCTTGGATTTTCCAACGGATTAAAACATAGAATTATGTTTCGCGAGACGGTTTCACCCGTTGCCAGCAAGCTCCGAACGTTGCGTTTTCCTGTTCGCGAGCAATTGTCACCTGAACTACAGAAACTTGAAGCACAAGACATTATTGAGCGCGTTGACGCCTCTCAGTGGGTTTCTCCGACAGTGGTAGTTCGGAAAAAAGGGTGGATAAATACTAATGTGCGTTCATCTGGGAGTACTCAATAAAGCTATAATTGTTGATCGCTTTTCACTTCCACCGACAGAAGAGCTGCTGCATTGCTTACCTGGCGCCTAGTGATTTTCGAAGCTGGGTTTCGCGTCTGTTTACCACGAAGTGGCGCTCAATTCGGAGAGTCGTGATCTGACTACGTTTATTACGCATGATGGGCTCTTTCGTTTTAAGAGGGTGTGCTTCCGTTCGACTTCAGCTCCATCAGCATTTCAGAAGATGATGAATCCCATACCTAAAGGATGCAAAGGTGTACTTTTTTACGTAGATGACATTATTGTCTACTGCCGTTCTCGAAATGATCACCTCTCAAATCTCCGCACTGTCTTGAAACGGATTTCTAAAGAAGGTCTCAAACTCCACCAGACGTGCGTTTTGGACATCACAAAACTCACGCTTGTAGGGCATGTTGTGAACGGCAAAGGATGTTATCCACTTGGGTCATCTATTCAAGCGATAAAAAGGTCCTGTGCTTTCAAAGGTCAAGTAGGCTCGTTCCCTTCTAGGACAGGCGGGATTTTACTCCAAGTTCGTTCCTCATTTCTCGGATGTTGCGCAACCATTACGGGGAGTGCTTCGAGGCAACGAACCTTTTGCTCGAACACCAGTTCCTATACAGAGTTTCATCGGTTTAAAATAGCTACTGACAACTTGGAACGTCTGATCATTTGATTCGAACGTTTGACCCTAACGTTTGATCCGAACCTTCCTCTGATCGTCATGAGTGATGCGTCTGGGTACGAACAGGGTGCGCTGCTGCAACAAGATAACAAGGGAACTCTACAGACACTTGCATTTGCCTGCCGCACATTGAGCCCACAAGAACGAAGATATGCTGCAGGCAAATGTAAAGTCTTAGCATGCGTTTGGGCCTGTGGACATTGACACGTCCATCTTTGGAGCAGGCCCTTTAATGGACCATAGTTCTCTCGTCACCTTGTTGTTATCAAAAGGTACCGCACATCGACCTATGCGTATTTCACGTTGGTCAGCGCGCCTACTTTGTTACAACTACACCATAAAGTACCGCAACGGATAAAGTACCGCAATGGCTGATGCGCTCTATCGACTGCCTATGCAAGGAGAACTTAATGAGGCTTCAGTTGAAGACGAGTTAGTTTTCCTCCTTTATCCAACGAAAACAATCCAACTCCAAGCATTGTGTACAACTGAGAGTACTATTGCAAAGTTATGGCCTTTACTTCACCATCCTGGCCTCATAAAAAAGAATCTAGAAGCTGAGCTAATGCCATCTACGTGCACAACTGTCGTACATGACTTACTTTACCGTGGTGCCATGATAGTGGTTTCGAGAAACCTTACTCGTCGTTTGTGTGACGTTGCACATAAATCCCTTCCCGGGAGCAGTCGCGTCTATGTTGTTTGTCAGTCATGTGATAGATCCGCGCAGCCAGTAGCTTTCCCTGACAAGCCTTTGGAGAAGGTTGGTATTGATATTTTTGCACCCTTTGAACACGCTCCCCATAATTACTGTTATGCTGTAGTACTTATTGATTATCACAGGAAATCGCCGGAAGTTAAATTTTCATGACACGTTTCTACAGCGACGGTCAAGAATTTTCTGCTACACGTCTTTGCTCGTGAAGGCTTCCCTGATGAGAGAGTTTCCGACCATGGACCGCTGTTCGGCTCAGTTGAATTCGAAGAGTTCCTTCAGAAACGTCGTACAGGTCATTCTTTCTTGTCTGCCTATCATTCCCAAGCAAACGGACTTGTCGAAAGGTTCAACAGAGTTCCGAAGTATGTTGTGCTTGTATGTTGTGCTTAATGGCAGTATATGAGCGGCGTTACTTGGGCGTGTACCGCTGCACACCTAAGGCCACAACCAGAGGAGAGTTGCACCCGCCATTTTGTTGCATGGACCACGGCCAAAAACGCAATTAAACATCGTTGGCCTGCCGGGTAACTCTTTTCGGGAACGTCCAGCACAGTGAATGAAAATGCTGGGCCTGCGTTTCAGACAAAAACAAGCTTTTTCAAAGCTTTACAGAGATGGAGGTCGCGGAATTTGAACGAGACAATTTGCCGTCGGCTACTACTTCCGCGTAAAAAAGCGTAGAGTTCTTTGTAAGATTTCTTCACACTTTTCCGACCCCAAGAGTATTATTGTGCAACGAGGACCAGCGTCCTTTTCTTTTTTTTTTGGACGCCGCTCCAATATGGAACGCTTCCAAGTTTCATGCAATACACTCGGAAGGTGTGAAATCCACGACCAACCATTCTGGCTTCTTACAGGGGGCTCTACTTCTACCCGACCCGCCTTTTCAAGTTACCGCGTTGCCTACGGCTGAGCAACCTGCAGGCTTTCCTCTATTTCACGGCAAGAGGTAGCCGCACAAGCGCACAATAGTGAATCAAGTAGAGAGCCGTCTTCGCTGCAGGAAAAAACAGACCGGCTCATCCCCACGGTAGTGCTTTCGAGTTAAGAAAACGCCCTTAAAACTGAGGGACTACGCTCTACTCAAGAGATGGTTTGCTTTTTATCAGCAGAGGGAAATGTCTTATAGGGAACAAGAAGAAGGAAGTGGCGTGGGGGACAATAAAGAAAGGAAGATAATGTACATGCAACGATTGCGTCGTTTTTCTATTTTATTCTAAATACAATACGCAGTGAAGGGTCTGTGTTGTACTAGAGGTAGTCTACTATGACTCCCAAGCAGTCTTGGAGACACTATTACAGTGTTATTCTAGGAAGAAAGCTCCTTGGCTTTACTTCAAAATTTTTAAAAATATGGACCATTACTTCCTACTCTGGTCATCACATCCCTTTCCAATGAATCTCAAGCCACAATGGAATAACCTGAAAACCTGCGCATCTACGTAAGCGCACTGCGCAGACGTCGGTGGTCGCCTCATAGGAGTGCCAATAGTTATGGAAGTTGTCGGGTTCGATGGGGCATAACGATTACGAGGCACGCCATAATGGTGGGGTCTGGGTAGGTTTTAACCACACGGGGTTCTTTAACGTGCAACGAAATTACAGTGCACGATCGATTTTTTTTTATTTCGCCTCCATCTAAATTAGGCCTCCGCGGACAAGAATCAAACCCTCGTTCTCGTGCTTAGCAACTCAGCGCCATAGCTGCTAAGTCACTGCGGCGGATATTGACAGTGCCATTGTGGTGTTGCTCTTGTTATTAAGCTCTAGGCTCCTGCGTTCAAGGGTACTGCATGACGACGTTTTGCACCTGAACGCATGCGACGAATTTCAAAACGTGACGTCGGCAGTATTTAACTTGTTCACGCAGTAAACAGCCTCAATAACGAAGCGACCTCTATAGCAAAGACTTCATTATGTCATGATTAAATTGCTGCCTTCCTAATGTATGGTGAATGCCCCCTAATACGTATGAAGACTGCTATAACATATTTGCCTGCACCACGAAGGAATTTATGCGTCCACGAAGGCCGATTTATTGCTTTACAGCGAACGGACTCTGTGGTACCACCACTGAGCTTCGGCGACAAGAGTGCCCTGGCCCACACAACAACGCACCATTGCGGGTGGTTACGCACTCCGCAGTAGTTGTGGCAGCTTTCCCCCTCCCTCGCCTCCTCGCCAACCACTTTCACGATTGCCACTACCCTGGCTTGCCGTCAAAGAAGCAAAACCCAATGGGGACCACAATCTACACGTTTCCACTCACCAGCGACGCTAAGTATGAGAGCTGTGGTTGCTGCAAAACCTAGCCATGAAAATAAAATTTTCTAACCCCTCCAACTATTCCAACTAGCCCTAACGAGAATCCTAATCAATGGAAATCAACAATAGCGAACTCGGTGAAGGACAAGTGCAAGCACACGCATCGTAAAATCGTGTGGTTATAGGGGGTCGTTTAACGCCTACGCACCCGCAAAATTTGGAGATGGTGAAATTGCGTCAACTTCAGTGACCCCTCGCCCGGCCCTCGTTTTATCGCTCCAAATAAAGAAACCTGCGCGCGGGCTGACGACGAGCTGGGCTCGAGTGGTTAGCAGCAATTCTCTGTTGGTTTTCTAGGTTCTTGAAGCACAGTTTGTTGCAAAATCCCAGAATCACCCCAATGAATTTCAGCAGTGCGCAAACGCCTAACCACCCGCAGTGCTGCTTTTACGCAATGTTGCACATTTTCAATGCTGTCACGAGTGGCCGCAACGCCACATTACGTAAGACGAAGCTTGTATAAGGGAAATGGCAAGCTCTATCGCTAAATATTTCTGAAAGTCATGTTCACTAAATGCGCAATCATTGTAACAAAGTGAGGTGCATTACGAAGGATTTCGGAGGTCCCAAGCACATCGAAACAACCGTCTTATTGTACATAATTGTAGCTTTCATTAAAACACCTTCAGCTATTTCTGAACTAGGCTTCCAATTTGGTGGTGTTCCGCGCAAAAGAAGAAAGCAATGGTGATGCCTCACTTACGCATATCATTGCGCGAGGTTTCACCACGCTGTTATTGTTACCGATGGAGCCTGCTATATGCACCGCCATTTCATGATTACAGAAAAAGTTAAAAGAACTTTTTTTTTTCATTGTGCTTGCAGATGACGACTCCGCTGTAACACTTATAGTGCTTCTTCTCATTAATTTGTCTGTACCAGTGCACGTTTATTTTGGGTAATACGCTTAAAATAATTACGTATGTGTGTATACTCTCTTTTCTTAGTTCTGTAAGGGCTAACGTTGTAACACAATTTTTATTATCTTTAACAATCAGTACATGGTGTGAAACAGATCAAGCTGCTTATAGAAATGCAGCGCGTAGCCGACTATGTGCGCCTATATGCTACACTGGAAAGAAGAGCCATACTTCGTATGCGAGTTCAACAATGGTGTGTTTGTTCTTGGATGTATTATTCTGTGCAGCCCTCAAACGGTCTGCAGTATTGATATCCGAGTAATTAGAATATTGTAATAAATATCGGCCGTCTAATTCAATCGCTGATGCGATGAAACGTAAATGCGAACTCTGTTGTATCCGGGAACAATGTCGTCCTTTCAGCAGGAAATATAATTGCCTGTAGTTCATATTTCAGCATTCGAAGCTAGAGCACTGGGCTTATTAGACACGTGCGCGTATCTTCTCTCTTCGTTTTTCGCCATTCGATCGCTCTAGTTTCCCACCGATGTCCGTTCTTCTGAGTCGGAATTTAAAGTTTGTCCATTTCACCTTCTATATCCGATACACTTTTCTTTTCTTGTCCAGGCTTTAGCCAACGAAAAAAAAAAAAGACACCGCCGATGATGAAAACGGTGTTACAAACAGCAGACGGAAGAAAACATTAATAACTTTTGGAAATAATTGTACTTTAGACCTTGTGATTTTTTTTCGGAAAGATGTGTAACATTTGATATAGATTAAAAATGTTTTCCAAGCACAAAGGGCTCCTTAAAGCCCAGCGATGCTCAAGACGAAAACCAAAGTTGCCTCATTTGAATTCACAGAAAACTTTGCCAATGTCGGAGAGCGAATGACAGCGCTGTGTCATGTTACTGCTTTTGGGCAAAGGTTGCGTTTCGATCTCAACTGCGCATGCTTTGATGCTCGCAACAAAATCACGTAGTTCAGGAAAACTGCAAGAGTGTGCTACTCACACGGGGCATTCACACACCAGGGTTTTTAATCAATCAATCAATCAATCAATCAATCAATCAATCAATCAATCAATCAATCAATCAATCAATCAATCAATCAATCAATCAATCAATCAATCAATCAATCAATCAATCAATCCGTTTTCATTTTCGGCAGGCTTTCTCTTCGTTAAGGTTGGCCAACTTCAGGAACTGCGAGCGGGCGTTCGGCGTGCGTCGGAAACCGAAAGCCCTTTTGACATAATTTTTCTCATTTCTATTTGTCTCGTAAGATTATTTTTTTCAGTCGGCTACTGTAAGTACATAGCAGAGCACAAAAGACAGCTACAAGTTGATGCGACATACAAAGAACTGCTCTAAATATTAAAATAAGAAAACACATCTAAGACGAAGCAGCACATGCTAACACTTCTTTTTTGAGCGTGTTCTTCTTTAGTGTTTCGCTCTGAAGTTCTACTTGGCGCTCTTACTACGACGCAGCTATAAACAGGGTTGCTTTTAAGGATGAGGCAACCAGAACATAAATCACAAAAGGTTAGGAAAGCAAACACGGAAGTTACATTGGTTTCAACATGTATAGGTCGAAAAAATAAATATGATAAAGAAGGGTGAAACACGAATCAAAGCGTGAACAGATTGAAAGCGACTAGGCAATAGTATTGCTTTTCCAGCCTTACATCAATCGTTTAATTCAAGCGCAGCAATGTTAATTAGGATACGTACCAAGCCTGCGACTGGAACGGAAATATTGTACGTAGAACTCTGTTACGGGTAGAAAACGCCGATGTCCTGGGGTGCTATAAGATAAAGCTATTCCAAACTTTTCTATTCCAATTCTGCAATCAGCCTTCCGCGACTGACCAAAACTTTTTTGGACCACACCCACTTCACCTGCCGGTCATGCGACGTCACGAAAACCGCGATAGCTCCCCATCTCATATGACGTACACACACTGAATATGCACGATTGGACCGAACAAATGAAAAGTAGTTATTTCTGATTCGACGCCTTTTCCCCATTAGATCTCGGCGATTGGTCAAGAATTTTCGGGCTGCACCCACTTCAACTGCCTGTCACGCGACGTTACAAAACCACGAAAACTCACCGCGTCAAAGTGACGTGTACGCGTTAAAGATGCACTAATATGCCGAACAAAGCTGAACTTTCTTCTGAATAGCCGCAGGCTGCCCCGTTCCGAAAGGAATAAAACATGGCTGCCGTCGATCACTCAGGCACTGGCTACTCGCACCTGCCGGAGAGCATGGGTTTATTTGCGTATAGTAATGCTTCCTGTGTGGCCATGTAACATTTTCGAGCAGTTTCGGCACGTTTACGACCTCGTTCTGGCAACGCTTCTTTGCTGAGGATCCGTTTTAGCGTCATCCTGAAGCTTCCGTTGCATGCCGCCGCGATTTCCGACCAGCCACCGCAAGCTAAGTAAGGGAAAGCGGACCAACCGCTGACGCCGACACCAGTCTCTTGATCCGGTTATTGATTTTCAGTGCAGTGGCTCGGCCCCATTGAATCCCTCTCCACTTCAGTGTGCTCCTCGCCTCTTGTCAGCCAATTACATAAGACAAGCCGCTCAGTGTAGGCAATGTTATTCGTTTTTCAAGCAAACAAAAGGGACTGCCTATGATTGAGGAGAATGTTTGGTCTGTTCAGACAACCCTGCTGGTCCCCGCCCGATGCTTGCTCTGCGGTTACGCAAATTTGACGTCAGGAGATCGGAATAAAAACATATTGGAATAGTTTTACGTTATAGGGCCCCTGATTAGTTTTCTTTTTATCAGTTCGAGTTTCAATTTTTGCTGGCGGTCCGTCAAACACGTATTACTTGAGAGAGAAAAAAGCGCCGTGTAGACGAAACATGCTGAGAAGCCGCACGCACTAGCGCCGAAGCATCTGCGAACGATCGTAAATGTTTGCCTCCCGCAGTATGCTGCCAACGGTGACCATGAGCCCGCGACTGCTTTTTAGTTAAATGTTCTATTCTTTATGGTATCGTTTATTCCTTTAATCCGTCCTCAATTCTTCTAGCGCTTTTCTTGGAATTACTGATCGCCTTTTAATTCAATATGAATATTGGTCAAACCATCCATATAGGTGTTGCGCCATTATCAGAGGGCAGACAAAGTTCTACGGACGCAATCGGGGTGCTTTATTTCTCTGCAAGCCCATCTATCAGCTATGTTTACTTTCCCCAGGCTTATTTAGAGCATTTAGATAATAAGCTCTATGTTTAATGAAAGAAAACTTGTTGAAACAACACTTTGGACGCTTTGAATATATTTCGGACTTGTTATAGACAGGCATCAGTGGCCTGTTTGAGACATTTCTTTGTCGAGAACGACAGGGTACTAAGAGAACCTTATGCATTTGTTCATTGCGTGTGATTCGTCTTTGCCAACAATTGAAATGTGCTGTTTGCTTATGCTATGCGTCCTGTTTAGCCTCACAATAATGACAGTACACCAAGTCCTGAAATAAAGACGCGTGATTGAATGAAAGAATGCAGAAATAAGTCACGCAAACTCATACGTAGCAAGCTTGAGTGTGTAGTTCTAGCTGCGCGGCGTCGATTGAATGCGCGAAAGTTGCCGGCGAGAGCAGATTTTTCGAGTTTCCTAGTGCTGGAGAAATTTCGCGAAAAAAAGCGCAGTTTTTCAAACTGCAGAAAAACATTCAAAGTGAACAGTTCAGTACCTTGAACAGCTTTTCCAGGATGGACGGTCTGCTTTTATCGCATTCTGTTGCAAGCAGACGAATGGCAATTTTTTGTTCTTGAAACGGTACACTTTACCTCTCATTTTTCAGAAGTGATTTATGAGTAACTTTCTAGATGCCGTTCGGGCTCCTCCACGTCCACTTTCGGCTATCCCGCTTGCGGAAGAAGGTATTCATTATCCTCATATTATTCTGTTCCGCAAACTCTACTAATAACTCTCCCCTGCTATTCCTAGTGCCTATGCCATATTCACCCACTGCCTTGTCTCCAGCCTGCTTCTTGCCTACCTTGGCATTAAAGTCGCCCATCAGTATAGTGTATTTAGTTTTCACTCTGCCCATTGCCGATTCCACGTCTTCATAGAAGCTTTCGACTTCCTGGTCATCATGACTGGATGTAGGGGCGTAGACCTGTACAATCTTCATTTTGTACCTCTTATTAAGTTTCACAACAAGACCTGCCACCCTCTCGTTAATGCTATAGAATTCCTGTATGTTACCAGCTATATTCTTATTAACCAGGAATCCGACTCCTAGTTCTCTTCTCTCCGCTAAGCCCCGGTAGCACAGGACGTGCCCGCTATTTAGCACTGTGTATGCCTTCTTTTGGCCTTTCTAGAAGCAGAAAGGTTCTTCTTGGTGGTGTTGCTCCCTTTTTGAAGAACAAGTTTAACGAACTGAGTAAAACCAGTTGTGACCCAAGCTCTGGTGCCTCCAGCCACTTATCGGCTTCCTACAGAAGGCAATGCTCTCGCTCTTGCAATTTTCAAAGAAAAATAAGGTTGGAGCTGCCTGATAACGTGCAAGAGACTTAATGAGGATGCCTGCTTTGCGTAGCAATAATTTCACACTACGGCCTACTATTGCTAATATTGCATGTTTACTGTGCATGAAATAGCGCATTTCAGGAGTCCCTACTTTGCATTTCCTTTGTTTTTACACCAGTGAACTTGACACATCAATGGAACGAGGCCTGTAAATTGTGCGACGTTTATATACTTCGCAATATGACATCCTCACTAAGTGCAACCTTCGATGAGAGAAAGGCGAGGAGGAGATTTACCTTAATGTAGATCAACTACAATCCTATCTCGTTTTTTTAATTGCATAAATTTCCACAAGTAGTAGTGAAAATATGATAGAAACGAAAATATACAAGAATGCGAAGCTGCGCATCGTACAACACTGCGGCAATGTCTCTACAAAAATGTGATCTCTCATGCAACTCTCAAAGGTTCTGGTATGTATCTGCCTTTAATTCTACCTACAATCTATTAATACTGTTAAGAGCGAATACATCGAAGATTTATAAGTAAACTCCGAGCGACGGTCTAACGCTATAGCAAAATACTTTTTGGATTGAAATTGCACTGATTCATTAAGCGCCACGTTTTAAACATTCTGCAATACTTGTTTATATATTTGCTGCGCGTCTTCAATGTTTCGAAGGTGAAGCAATTTCGTATGACATCGGGCCCCGATTTGAAATTATTCTTGCTGATAAGGAAATTGCAGGTGTTGTCAGCGATCCATGCACGTAAATCGCCAACTATGCTTTCTTTAGGCATACGCAGGTTGCTTGCACAAGCTCGGGGTCTTCTCAATGTATACGGTGTAAGTCTCGCCAGTAATGTGAACCATTTGGGTGACCGTCAGACGCAAACGCTTTATCTTCGCAATGAAGTCGCCGAAGCAGTTTCATATTGCCTCAACGAAAGTGTTCAAGGGATGTCGGAGTATCCTCGAGATTCCCGTACCAGAGAAACGCGATATTAGGGAAGGCGAACATTGCATTTGTCAACAGGGTCGTCATGTCCTGCTTGTTGCATTTGCTAGACACTGGTTCCGAATTGGTCAGCCATTCATGGTCGTCTTCCCTAGCTTTTTGTCCGTAGAAGCATGGTTATCTGTGGAGTTGCCAAGGTCCAGTCGGCAAGGCGATGACTGTAGCGAAGGTTTGAAAGGAAAACTTCGGTGGTCAGACGAGGTACCCAGCACCGCCACCAAAAATGTTGCAAGGTGGGAGGCGTTTGTTTACAAGGCTCGATGCTGAACCACTGAATGAGGCGAGGCCACCAGACCAAAAACGAAGTCTTCGTCTTAATTTTCTTCTACCGCTCCCCGTCTTTCCTCGTGTATAGAGACGCCTCGTTAGAAAATGTCACTGCTTTATATCGTCAGCAGAACCTCATTGCATCCTTGCTTTTGATTAGCCAACGTTTCCTTCGCTGACCTGTGTCCTAGCTGAATTGCATTGGTAAAGGAGAGAGACAGTTGCATCTGTGATTACAAGTATGCCGACCGATCTTTTCTGCAATAAACATTTTCTCGCTGCCTTGTGATGTAACCTGAGACTGAAGACTGCAGTCAACCCCTGGCACTGGAAACCCTGCAACAAGTATATAAATTTTAGGTGCTCCGTCTCAGTTGCCAAGAAAGTTATTTTTTTCACAGAACCGCTGGTCTGCGTACATTTGATCCCAGGCATAGCTATACTCTTGGTTAATATTTGAGCTGGATGTGTGGCTGCGACATTGTGCTGACTCATGAGAGTCATAAGCTCTGTGTGCGAAATATGTATGAAACTAAGTGGCTATTCTATTCATGCTGCTTTGAAATACTCTAGTTGGAAAGAGTGCTAGCACAGTAAATGAAGGCACCATAATTTTGACTAAAATTTATTTCTAAATTTCGCTTACAACAAGTACTTACGCACGAAAACATGCACGTTTGATAGTTCGAAACATCTTTCAATTTCTTTGCTATAATTTTTTTCTTCACTTTTTTTTTACCATTCGCATATTATTCGCTTGTTCTTGACTTGCTAGCACAGGTGATAACAGCTGTCTCTAGGACTTTATTATTTGCCGGAATAATAAAAGCAACCCTAATGCACATGGTCGAGCACATCGTACCACACATGCGACTTTTACTTGATAGGTTTTTTGATAGTATCCCCAATTCTGCAGTCTAGCAGCCTCACGGTACCCAAGAAGCTCGCTCAATAAAGATAGTTGTTCAACGGATGAAATCAAAGGCGACTCGCTTCTTTCTAGCGCTCATAGGGCGAAAAAGAAAGACCAACAAGTCAGGCTTGCACAAAGTGTCTGGGGTGTGCAATGTCTGTTGAAGGTTCCCAGACAGCTAATGGGAATCTGTTTGGCAATGTCTGTGCGTAAATGACGAGTTCACGACGTCTCTCCTTTGCGGAGGGAGTTTGTTGCTCTCGAGAGCACCAACAGACTGTTTTGTATCCAATGCTTTCCCGTCTCCATTGAACTGGGGGTGAGTAAACGTAGATACAAAACACTCAAAATACCCCCTATCCTAAAAGATATGCGAAGTAAAAGCCAGTGGCATGAGTAATATACAAAAAAAATGTTTTTATAGCTCAAGGAATCAATAACGCTTGCCTGCAATACGAGTTTACACGTTGTCAATTCAAATCAACGCATCCAAGTAGAATATTCATTGCAAAGCTTCTATCCTCTCTTCCACTAATGTACGGGTGAATTTCTCGCGACAGCTATAGCTATTTCCATGTTATATTTTAATTCCAACGTTCAACGCTTATTGCTTGTCTTATGTCTCGACACACGGCTGCTTGAATGAATCCTACGCCACCCATGTAACATTACCAGGTCTCAGCGTTTCACCCGTCATTCAGCTTCGAGTATATTTATCTTCACCGCGGTGGCTGCGCAAAGACCACGCTTTGTATTTATGTGTGCGTGGGTACGTGTGTGTATGCCTCTTTATTGTGGCTGTGCGCGCAAGTGCGCGCACCACCTCCCTGATGTAACTTCTCACCTATGCTCTTTGCTTGTGTTCGCGCTGAAAGTTCCTGCCTCCTCACACGGGTTTCAGCATGTGATGAGTGCATTCACTTCTTACAGCTTACCTACTGTATTGGCTCCTCTTCGTACATGAGAGAGTGATCAGTAAACAGTTTTGCAGGAGTATTTCATCACCGAATTGAAGCTCTCCTATTCTTACGGAGATACTCTACATTCCACTGCCGTCGTGCCTCCAGCAACCAATTTTCATAATTCCCTTCGCTGCTTTTTATATACGAGCAACGGGACGAACCCATAAGACGCCTCCGGCTGCGCTCACTTTTTATCCGCATGTAACATCCCCCTGTGCATTCTTGTCATCTCCAATGTACTCATGCTAAAGAGAAGCCACCTCACACGACATTTATGTCATGCGCCGGCTGTTGTCGCTTACGTTCCCTGCAGCAGTATCTACTAGACTTCCTAACTACACCTGCTTCAATGGTTTCTTGTCTAGATTTTCATATTGAGCATTGTGAAAGACACTCCGTGATTTACGTTCACCTACGTGGCCAACTGCCGTTGTGCAATGCGCGGAACTACTAGATGACTTTACCAATAGTGGTTCTTGAGTAACCACGTCATTTTGCCAGCGATGCAACGGCACAGGGCCAGTAGTTATGCACTTTTAAAGCAATAATAGTCGTCTGTCGTGGTTGTGGTTCCTTTCCTGAAAACGCTGCGCTCTCAACTTTCCTGACGCGAATGCTGTGCCTCGCTGATAACGCGAAACCCGTTCGTGTCTTGGAAGTACCGGGCTCGCATCGTTAAAGAGAGGAAATACGGGCAAGACAGATGATGATTATTGTTGCGCGACAAGATACGGCCTAAATGGGGCAAACGTTTTTTAAGTGTGTGGATCTGAACATCTGTCTATCTGCATAAAACAAGCTGTGCGCGGGATGCCGCGTTTAGTGCAGCTTCGTCTGTGGATTACAAAGGTGCAGGAGCCGGGGTCTGTTGATGGTGATGTGGCGGGATCAAGCCCGCCTTAACGTTCGCAAATAAAATTCTGTTCTGTACATAAGAAATCTTGTCGTGGTTAGAGATTAATCAGGGTTTGGTTGGCCAGCTGGCAAGGTAAAACCACAAATGAGGCAGTGCAAGCAGAAATGGGTCGTGTTTCTTTTGAAGCCTGGAAGCGAAGAGCGAGATTATTTTGGGGGAACGACCACAAAAAAAATGGATGAAAAAAAAAAGAAATGACCGGCTGAAGTGCACCAGTATCTTTAGCTCAGATGCGTGGACACGGAAAGGAGGAAGAGGTCAAGAAAGCTGACAACGAAGTACAAGGTAATATAAAGGGTAGCAGAAAACCAGGAGTCCTAAAAGAAATTAAGAAAAACAGAGACCTTAAATTCGATGGAAAGGATGGAAACGAAAAAGGTCGTGTCGATTTAGAATATACGACAAGAAAAATATCGCGAGGGATAATCTCCATAATAAAAACAAAAGGTAGCGCCTAGCTATTTGAGGCCAGTGCTTGATACTAGACAACAAAAACATACAGAACCAAATACTCCCCACACGATGATTCATGTGTGTTCTTCACAAAAAAAAACAAAGAAAAAAGCCCGACTGGTCAGCAGTCGAGATAACTAAGATAGGTTTATTTTATTCGTACAAAAAGAAAGAAAAAATTAAATAATGGGGTTTTACGTGCCAGAACGATATTCTCATTATGAGGCATGTCGTAATGGGGGACTCGGAAATTTCGACCACCTGGGTTATTTAACGTGCGCCTAAATGTAAGTGCAAGGGTATTTTCGCATTTCGCGCCCATCGAAATGCGGCCGCCGTGGCCGGGATTCAATCTCACGAACTCGAGAAACAGTGAAGAGATTCATAGAACCGGAGTCATTGCAAGTGTAGATGATGGTACATTAGATAGATAGAGTTTTTAAATACAAAAGTTCGCATCGAGATTACATAGACAAAACGCTAGAGGGCAATAGAGGTGGCAAAACCTAAATCAAGCAGGCTAACTTACTATTTGTCCCCGCCCCGTTTCAACTGGGATGCCAATGCACACCATCGTCAGTATCGTATCATTGCGATTCGCATTCTTAGCCCACTTACTCCCGCACAGGTTCTAAATAACAGTGGCATCAGCAGTACGATGTGTCGCAAGAATGCCCGATTGCTAATACCATTACCGTCGAAATTCATCGTGAAATTGTTCGTGCCTATTTCTTTCGTCATTGTGGAGCGGCAAATTCCCACTGGCACATAGTTAGTTATTCATGTTAACGTCGAATACGTTCATTCAAGAGCGGCACACACCTACTGGCACATAACCAACGAGTCAAGTTGGCATCAACGCGCTTAATTGAAGGCCATCACAGGCGGAGTGGCACGTACCCAGTAATCCCAATTCGCCGTCAAAAAGTTTCACTGAACAGCAGTCCTACCCAGTCCTGCATCTGCAGTGACTCAGGTCGCCTTCAAAGAAGTTCGTTGAAAAGTGGCGCATACGTACACCTTGCCACACACACAGTCATAGAAGTTTTTCCGACGGTTGGTGTCGAAATGTGCTCCCTCATCAAAGCAACCAGAGGCACTGCCCACTCGACCATGGACTACCTAGTGACCTTGGTAGGCGGCAAAACAGTTATATAATTACAAACCCAGCTCCCGGAAAGTACGTGAAGTACCTTAGGAATGCACACGCAATAAAATAGCTAAAATACTTCACTGCATGGACACTTCTATATTAAGGCACTTTCCAGGATGTGCCACAAGTTCACTGGGTATGTGCCGCTTTTCGATGAACGTCTTTCACGCCAAGGCTTCAGCGAGCAGCTACATGAATGCGTTCAGTGTGTGTTGGTCTTCATTGCACACTTGGCTGACTGAGTATGTGCCACTGAATGTGCGGCAAGCGAGGAAACAATTCCCAGCGTTCGCATGGCACCCGCACGCCATGCTTCTCGTCTTGGAGGCCACACACGGCCTTCTGGGCACTAGATGGCACAGCGTGTCCAAAAACAAACGCGATAGATGAGTCTGGTTGCCGCATGACGCCTTTATCAATGTTCGGACGCAACAGCGCGGCATGCGTTTTTGAGGCCACGCGCGGGCTTGATAGCGGTGGCAATAGATGGCACCGATTGTTCTTAGGGAAGCGCAACAGAGGAGTCCCGATGCAGCGGACACCTCATACCTAACTCGTTTCGACGGTGGACTTACCTTGTGTCGCCTAATTGATTCAGTGCTAAACGCAGTGCCATCGGCGGTCTTGGTGAGATCGGTTCAGCCGATTTTTTTAGCAATGAACTCAGCACTGTGCCAGGGGATATATACTCCGGTTGTGTACGTAGGATGTTCTATCTTTTCAATTCTGTAATGGTGAAGTGGCTCTACACATAACATAGCAGGTTTTTTTTTACCATTAAATACTTTTAGAATCGCCGGTGGCAGATCACATGATTAAAATCATAAGCTTGATTACTCTGAAAGACGAAAATTAATAGCACGAGAGGTCTAAATGCCATATTGGGCTAATTCATAAAACCATTAATCAAATTGTTCATTGCTTCATGGTACATATTGTTATGAATGAATTGTAGTCGGTGAATTCGCAAGGCGCATTCATTTGGGACAAATTTTGAGCATGACAACAAGTTTGAAACATTCGTTTCCAAAGTTTCGAACCGAATACATTAGCGTTCCGGTTACCTTTGTGCTCCAATGCCTAAAACGTTGGTATGTTAAAACAGCTGGTGCAGCCCAGCGCATTTTTGCCGAAGTTTCACGGCGCATATCTCGAAATCATTCTGATATTCAGAACTCATTTAAAGTAATTATGCCTTTCAATTGCACAAACTACAATTCGTAAATTGGAATATGTGAAGTAAAGTATTGAACTAAAAGAGATAATCAGTAATTTTTTCTAATTAATTAGAAGAGTCGATTCATAACTTTATTGAAATTACTGAATTTAGCATTTCAATTTATCCTGCCAGTGATCTCCGCCGCTTCGAGTACACAAGCTGAAGGACTGCTACAAGTACGCTATCTGCCACAGGCAATTTCTAAATATACTGTATATGATACACTGTGCGGTAAGAGACTAGCATGAAGAAAGGGGAGATATTTCGAGGATTGTGGTCAGCACCACAAAGACAGTGCCTATTGAAAAAAATTTAGTTGGTTAGTTTGAAAATTCTTTTAAAGCAATGCGCGGAAAACGAGTAGCGTAACTAGCAAAATACAAGAACTTTCAAGGTTGATCACACATTTAGGCGCCAGTGGCAGGATTTATATCACAATGAGCGGAAACACACAAACACAAAAAAGACATGCACAGCGCGGGCCTACATCTCGCGTAAGGCATGTATAATGAAATTTTTATTAATAAGTGGGAATGCCAATAACAAACTTTATTTTTTTATTTATTCAGGTTTCCTTACAGGTTCCGCCAGGAACATTGAGTAAGGGGGGCGATTGAATCAAACACAACTTTAACAGAAGCAACGCAGTATCAAACAATACAATGTGGTTACATAGTACAAATAAAAAAGGTTAACATGACACAAGTACGCTATAGTTACAGAAAGGTCATGGTTTGCAAAGGCGCGATAACGCAAGAATGTAAAATACACAAGGGGTGGAAACCGCATGTTCAATGCGCAGGCAATAAGCGCACAGCAACAACTGGTACGGTAAAAAAAATAATAAAATGGCGACAATACACACCCACGTATTAACATCGAAACATAGTTACAGTATTTAAGATGTATAAAGCTGATACACTTGGTTGCGGAAACGATGCGTGATCGGTTACTGAAACTATTTCATTGGGAAGATCATTCCATAATGTTATTGCTCTGGGCAGTGTCGATGAGTTGAATGCTTGCGTTTCGCCGTAGATGCATTTGAAAGAGCGATGGTTGTTTAACCAATTGGACATGCGCATGGGGGATTAGAGGGGAAGAGGCGAAAGATAAGCGCAGTTTATATACTTGTGTAGCAAAGAAACGATAGCGACAAAACGATGGGTGTTTAAGGATTCGAGAGTATTATCAGTTTTTATTTGAGTTATGCTGAGATGACGGCTGCATTTCTGTGAGATGAAACTAGCACGACGGTTTTTTATCGCTTCGATCGTGGAAATTAGGTACTTTTTATGAGGAGACCAGATTGATGATGCAAACTTGAGCTGAGAACGGACGTACGTTAGGTAGGCAAGCTTACAGACATTGGTCGGGCAGTTTCGTAAATTACGACGTAAGTAACCCAAAGTTCTGGAAGCCTTGGCGCAAATGGTGGTGATGTGCAAGGCCCAGGAAAGATCATGTGTTAGATGCACGCCGAGGTGCTTATATGATGGAACTTAGGATTCAGGTATGGTATTTAAGACTTCAGTAAAGTTAGAATTATTGCGTTTGCGACTGAAGGTTATGAGCCTGCATTTGGATAGGTTAAGGGACATAAGCCACATTTTGCACCAATGGTAAATAATGTTAAGGTCACTTTGCAGAGCGATGTGGTCTTCGACATCCGTAATTGTACGATATAATATACAATGATCCGCAAATAAGCGCATGCATGATGATATGTTAAGCGGTAGGTCCATTAGTATAAATAAAAAATAAAAGGGGCCCTAGAACACTTCCGGCAGATACATGGCAAGGGATGGAGGAGAAGTTCTTAACCACTGTGGACTGCTGACGTAGAAAAAGAAATTCAGGATCCAAGTTAATGTAAGTAAGTCTGGTCTGCAAATCACTGTTCGCGTCCTCTATTTGCATCTATAGGTATCGATACATAAGTGCTGAGTCCTTTTTTTTTCTCCTCTGACGAATTTATGAAATTACCAGCGCGTTATCTTGCGCGCTCTTCGTAGTTTTACCGATTTATTGTAGAGCAAAGGTGTGACATGAGTGGAATTGTAATTCGCACAAATGAGTACATTTCTAATCACGCTGATTGCTTTAATACAACCACAGAAAGCTCGCAACTCTTATTTTGTGCCAAAGAAAATGCGTAGTTTACGAGAAAATTGCATCTGAAGAGTCCAGATACCTTTATCGCTATTCATATCTCCCGCCACTCAACAAGGGAGTGGTGAGGTTGCATACGCCGTCACCACCCTTTGCTGCCGTCGGAGAGTAATGCGGCGCCCGACAGACGGAGGTACGCTTTTTTTTTTTTTTTTTGCAGAAAACGCAAACGCGCGGCCATAGAGAAACCCGAGCCAAGACAGAGCAGTGGATTCGCCGCTTTTGGTCAAGGGGCGTGGACAGTTCGGGCATCCCGCGACATCGCATGGAAGTGTCATTTTCTGCTACCTGCAGTTTATGCAACTTTCGCGAGCAAGTACAACCAGCACAGCACTACGCGATAACGAAACTACTGAAACGCGAAAGCGCCGCTGGAGCGGAGTTGAGCGGAAACGAACCGCCCACAGTGTTGTGAAGGGTTACGTCAATGAGTTACTTTTTCTAAAAATGAGGGGAAACTGGACAAGTAGCTTTTTCTTTCGTTTGATAATGCAATACAGTAATGTTTTTATCACGAGTGGTTGAGTGCTAATGAAAGAATTTAAATAAGGGGTGCCTACGTAATCGGGCAAGTACTTAAACTCCTGGGGAGTATCTAATCGTGTCCTGCACTTACCTCAATTTCTCCATTATTAAGTCTCTGTTCGCAATAATATTGACGCCTTAGAGATTCTCGGGCTCTACTCTATCACTTTAGCTTCACTTGATAATTGCCTTTAGCGTCCCTTTAAACCACGTGGTCACCCGTGAACGTTTAGCAGCCCCAAGACCCTGAGGAAAAAAGGATCTTCCTAAAGAAATTTTTGTTCAGAACACCTCAGCCGGTCCTCGCAAACCAGAGGGCTATCCCAGGGGACACAAATTTTCTAACTCAGGCCAGATCGAAATACGCTGTGACCAATCACAGCGTCGCCTTGTGTAAGTGGTGGAGTGAACGCCGTAATCGCGACCGTCCACTGTCACCACCACAAACTAAATTTCACACGTACGCAAGGAAGTTACATACCCTTCAACTCGTCGAGGAATGCGCAGGGCAATCATTGAACTAGGCCATACTGCCCGTTCAACGACCAACGGGCCTTGGTTAACCAGCCGCTTAATTGTGTGGTTCGTCATTCCCACAGCGTGCTATAGAGTTCCCCGTCTCATTACCCCGCACACATTTCGTTAAATAGGTCTCCAACCACCATTTAGTCGTATGATATTGATCCTTTCGGTAATACAGCAGCTTTGATGTTAACCAGGCAAAAATGTCTGCATGGCATATTCCACAATGTGGGTGTTTTCGGCTTTGCCGTTTAACACAATGTTGTCTAGTGCTCAAGTAAGCATGCCAGTTCATTGTTGTACGAGGTCATAAGGAGAATATGACCCATCGGCTGCCATTCTAACCATTTCAAGTCAGCCACAGTGACTTTGCCATGTAAGTGAAGAGTTCAAATTACTTAATCACTCTAGATGCTTTTCCATTGCCGCTGTATAGGTCAAAGCCAGATCTCTTCGGTAGCACTAGCTGTCGTGCGCTTATTTGTCGCCAATTTAGGCATAATGAAGCAGCAGCTGCTTCTAAATGCCCCATATGCATGGTGTAAGCGAAAGTGAATATTTTACATTCTTGAAATTCAGCCTTCTTTAGTATACCATGACAACAATAAAAAAACAAAACAAATTCGAGTGTAATCAATTATATTCGACATGCGAATTTTCTTAGTGAAACGTTTTAAAAATCTGCATTTGCGGTAGACTATTTTGTAGGCACTGACTCGTTAAGTTTTCTTGCAGCCTGTCTCCAACGTCTACCACAAGTGAGATTTGCGTCCAACTTTCAAGGTTTGCAAAGAATATGATAAAGTAGAGAAGAAAAAATCCTGCTCACAACCCCAATTACATTAATATTTTCGCGGTAGACTGATTGAAATTTTAGTACTAAATGTATACGAGTATACAACCGAAAATGGCAGACGCGTTATTTCTTTTTCTTGAGTGACAACTTTGCCAATGACCTACAGATGCTTACCTTCATCCCTTCAAGCCAGAAATATGTGTCAATGTCGTCATTTGATAAACGCTAAGCCAAGTATTGACACAAAATGGGGCTGCCTAATGGATCCTAAGGCACTTCGAACTCGCCTATTGCATTGATCCAGCCATCATTAAAACTTGGTTAAGAAACCGCACAGAATGGTTGCTACACTCACAGCCTGTATATTGCACTACGAATAAAATGAATGACAAGGTCAAACCTCGGTTCCAAATACGTGTCCCTTTTCATTAGATGATAAGCTTCCACAATTTCCATTGCAGTGGTCTTGTTGCGTTTTCACAGGTAAACCTTGTGAAACCGAGGTTCAGATTTGCAATTCGTACAATGTGCGAGTAGGTGCACATTACCTTTATATTTACCTGGAATTTCGTGATTCCGTGCTCTCTCATTACCGCACCATCCAATTTGAGCTATATGGCCTTCCGACATGTAAACGGAATCAAGTAAACCACGGCAGTTTCATGTCTCAAATACGGCGTGGCATGCGTCTTCATCCACGCTTTACGCGTTCGTATAAATTACAGCGACGCAGGCCAGCTAGTATAAGCAGCAGAAAGAAGAGAAATACAGGTACTAGCATACCGGCCTGCGCCACCTTCTGGACGTTGTGGAACATCATATGAGGGTATGTTCCGCTCTGTTTCTTTTATTTGCCTTACTATGGCTTCACCAAATATGAACCAACTTGAGCAAAAACACGTTATTTCGAGCCTCGAAATTCTGCTCTATTATATGCACCACAATGTTTAT
This sequence comes from Dermacentor variabilis, assembly GCF_050947875.1. Taxonomy (NCBI): domain Eukaryota; kingdom Metazoa; phylum Arthropoda; class Arachnida; order Ixodida; family Ixodidae; genus Dermacentor; species Dermacentor variabilis. The sequence goes on from NC_134569.1 coordinate 146,609,940, forward strand.
GCAGCAGCGTCACTTCGTAATATGGTAATATTGTTGATAAGAACTCCATTTTTTGTTGCTGCTGTTGTTGAATTACTTCTCAGTGTCGACGTTGACTCAATAAGAGTTTTTCCGACTTTCAAAGTTCCCTTTGGGCTGGGTTTCCGGTCGGGCGAAGTTGCGGTATGATCCTGTGCGCTGCACGATAACAGCGCATAAATAAAATACGTTTTCTTTTCACGATGGCACGGTTTCAAAAGAAGCTGGCGCGAAAACGAACATTCTATCAAGGTGCTGAGAAGAAAACTTCACGTCCTTTTTATCGTAAAACTGAATTCACAAGTAAATCCCCACGGATGCCGCAATCTGCGCGGAGCAAGAGCCATTTCTTTCTTACAGCCTGAATGGTTCTTGTGCCTTCGCATTTCGCCCCCGAGGGAAACCATTTCCGGTGTACACGGCATGCTTCATCCATGTCATCATTGAATCTTTTTCCTTTTAAGATAGTGCCGCTTTCATTCACTTCAGCGATTTTTGTTGAAAACGAAAGACAGAAAGCGAAGTGTTTAGGGCTATGCATGTCCGTGGCAACTTTCCTTCAGTCAAGGAATAATACTCAAAGACTGTCTCTCCGTTTATCCCATGTGTGGTGCCTGCGGGCTTACTCCAACTTACTCCAACGTATGCCCACAACACATTCCAGATTCGAATACTAAGAATAAATCTTATTGATGCTATCTTTTACTTTCTTGCTACGTCATCCATAATATGTTGCCTAAAGGGAAATAGCATGTAAAAAAGAACGAGAGACACCTGAAAGTCATAGCTAGCAAAAGGTTTTAAAGCACAGTTCACTAAAGGGGAATAAGTGTTGCCAGGATTTTTCTTTAACATTTTCGTGTGAGATTTACAGTTAACTAAATATTTTTGGGAGGCGGAGGGTGATTTTGTTGCTTTCAGGAGGCAAATCGTAGGCAAGCGTTTCCCTGACATTTTTCTACCTTCTAGTTTTTTGTAACAAACAATGAAAAAATTTCACGCAGGCGGGAAATCGTCAAAGAGAAAAAGAAAAAGTAGTGCCACTACCCTTTAGCATGTATTCAAGATACAGAAATACATTTCTGATCGAACATAGTTTAGAAAAAAACAAGCCTCGTTCATAAAGGTAGCCTCTTGACATTCGCCGGACACTCGGCCGTATGGAAGGTAAAAAGCTATCATCAAATTCTTTAACGAGTGCTCTACACTTGAAGCTGAACACATTTCTCTGCTCTTGTTGGCACAAACCACCATTGTCGCAGCCTTTCTCTCTCCTTTCTCTCTCCTTTCTCTCTCCTTTTACTCATTTTCCTTCCCGTGTGCTGCGTATCCGGTCAGAAATTTGTCTCAGGTAGACCTCAGCTTTTCCATCCAATTAAACAACTCTTTTCTGGAAATGGTTATGCGGCACGGTTACTTCGTTCACGACTGTCATCACAAGAAAAGTATTTCAGATGCGGTTGAGCACTGGCGTTGAAACTGAAGAACGTAGCCGGAGAGCAGAAGCAGTGGCGTAGAAGCAGGCTGGTTGGCACTTGTGTGTTCAACAATTCGGTATCGTAGACTCCGCTACGACTGTTCCTAACTTCAGTGGCGCGGATGTTGCTGTATAGTAAATACCAGACCAACAGATGTCACCGTCCCGTGCATGCCACTTTGCCTAGCCTCATCAACAGACGCGTAAGCATTCGGTGTCACTGCTTGTTATGTCGCACAGTACGCAGTCAGTTTAAGCATGACTTTGCCAATTGTGCTTGTCTCTGTCTCTGTACCAAGGGTGTCAGTATACGTGGCAGCATGACGTACAACTCTGTCAAGACCTACGAAAGAAATTTTTGTCAGAATTATACAAGAACTTGCGAAAATGTTTCAGCTTTTGACTACCTGTTTGCCGAAACAAATAGCGTAGTGACTGTGGTTGACGGTGGGACTCGCTGTTACATTGCTGCTTTGCACCAAATACCTCTATAGGAAGTTGTGACAAGATCTAAAAGCGTAGAAAACAAAGCATAGCGCTGTCACTTCGTATTGCGCTCGCGACTATATCGTCCGAGAGCAGCAAAGAACACGCTCCACGTGTGCAGAGCTTCTTTCCCTCTCGCAAAGGACGGCTACGCTGAGCCCGCAGTAAGTCATGCGGTATGTGGGCAGCCGGGACCACGGTAATTAAGTATCGTGCGGCCATCCGCCCTTGACACTGCTCAAAAAATTAAACCATGATGTCTTACGAGCCAAAACCACTTTCTTATTAGAAGGCACGCCGTAGTGGGGGATTCCGGAAAATTCGAACACCGGGGTTTCTTTACCATGTACCTAAATCTAAGTATATTGGTATTTTCGTATTTCGTCTCCTCCAAAATGAGGCCGCGGTGGTCGGGATTCCATCCCGCGACCTCGTGCTCCTCAGCCCACACCACCCCTACACACCTTATATTTCAATGTGAACGCCACATCCCGGTCGAGTATAACATCTGATGGATGGGGCTCTATGAACTGACAAAACTGAGATAAATGCAAATGTGTGTGCGTGTTTCTGTGTGCGTGTTTGTGTGTATTTGTGCGTACGTGCGTGTGTGTTCGCAGACGTTGAGAAAAAAGAGCTGTGTCTTAATATCAGCTGTTTCAGCCACTGTGCGGAACTGCCGATATAAAATTTATGTAGATAATCACAACCTGTAGATATTCATTAAGTTAGAGGAATAAGACAACTACAGGAGCGGGCGATGTAATAGACGCTTATTTTTAGCCTTTCCGAAAATGTGTGCTAATTTCACTGAAAGAAATCAACTGAACAGAAAAGCTTCACCGACGATTACGATACTCCCCGATGCGAAATTTGGGCACAGCTCTATGTGTGCTTTAATTTCGCGATTTATTGGCTGGCTAAGACAATCTGTCGCAAACGGCCCGTTGCAAACGGAGCGAAGCGTCGCAAAACAAGTGACACTCAAGCAGAACGATAGCAGCGAGCCCAGACGGCGATCGTCAAAAATCTGATGTACAGATCAAGCGCGTCCGCTTCTATACATGATTCATCCAAGGTTCCAGAGTAATCGCTGGTGCCGCTGTGGCTTCCAGAAAGTACTACACAATTCACATCGCGCTTACAATATGAATAAAGAAAGCTTTGGTGACAACAGCCAACGAATAGCACTATCGATAACATTCGAGAAACGTCTGAAACACGCAGCTGCGTCGTGAGCTGACGTTTAACATTTGTTAGCGGATGAAAAGCAATGACCGAGAGACAGATAAAGAAGTAGCCAGACGCTCGGCGTCTTGAATGTAAAAAGATATCACCAAATTCTTTCACGAGTGCTCTGGATTTGAATGTGAATAAGTTTCTCTCTTCAAGTTGGCCCAAACCACCATTGTCGCGCCCATAAACGCGTCTAATTTTTTTTTGCAACGGTGCTTGGTCTTCAGCATCATTGTAGGCAGTTTATAATTCGAGCATGATACTATTAACGAAATCACTTCATGAATTGTGGTCGGCAGCGGCCGAACAACGTTGGGTTACAGAACCCGATTTTTGATCACTCAGTTCGTGCTTGCTGTTGGTCTGTGGGCATCCGTCTTAGCACCCGCGTCCACTACTGTAAACCACCCAGCATTGCTGTTCCGACACATTACAGTGTACTAGAAGGGGGTAGTGCGTTCAGTGGCGGCACGCGGAATACATTGCCGTGAGGCGGAAAGTGTGGAAATGTCCGGCACTTGAATGCCAGCTCATGCGACAGCCGCGCCAGCGCCAAAATCTGTCGCATAGGACTTCCCGTCGCTCATTCGTGCAGTTGTCAGTTGTGCTGCTTGCGCACCGGTAACGTGTGCGTCCAAATATGGTGTATTGTGTATTGTTAGCGATTATTTTACAGCTTATGTAGTTCGAACGACGCATTCGTTAAAAAGAACGGCTTGCTTTTTCCTAAGGTTTTGCAGTTTCAATTATGCACAGCAGTTATCGCCGCAGCATAAGGATCTGAATAAGTATTGAATTACTTTTTATTCTCCAAATTTGAAATAAATCATGTAAGAGAAACTTATAGTTCTTAATTAATTAATCAATTAGTTATTATTTATTTACTTAGCAAGTCACAAATAATTTACTAAATATTCAGCTAACTGACCAATTAATTATTAAATAAGACCAAGTGTGCCATTTGTTTGCATTACTTATGTTAGCTAAATAATTGAGTAAATAGGTAAATAATCGAGTGGCTAATAATTAATTTTGCTACCTCCAATGCAGTGTTGATCCTGGGAATTTTATAAATTATTTAGGAGTCTGCTACGAAAGAACCAGAGTTTAAATTATATTAGTAATAGAGAGTTTTATAATAGGGGCCCCAAACGTTTTGGGGCCCCAAAGAAATAGCGTCGACGCCACTGCGCATGTGCAAGACGCAAACTCCGTTTGGGTTTTGCGTTGGGAACGCTATTTCACCGATTTAGCGGGAGCCCAAATAGCGGCCCCAAAAGCTTTGCGTCGGCAAACATGGCGGCACCCATCGAAGCGGCGGCTCTAACCTAGCACAAAACTGGGTTCGATTCGCGGTAACGCGTGAAGTTCGCAAGCTAGGAGAAGTGAGTGCGGTTATCGCTTTCTCTAAACTAGCGTGTGTTATTAAGATTTACTCATTAGACGCCGCTGATTTTGAATTCGATTGTAGATTTTATGGCTCGTAGGCCTAACACGGCTAAGCTTGGCTGGTGAAGGCCAGTAAAATTGGTTTGCTCAAAACTAAGCGCAACTAATTGTTCGCTGCTTACAGAGAATAACCTCTAAATTGTACTTAAACGCGAATACACGCAAGTAAAAATTATTATTCCTATCATAAAATGGTATATTTTATTTATTTCTAATATTTTTTCTTTGACGCCGTAGTGGCGCTGTCAGCGCAAGACGCTATCCGCAAACGTCAAACCCTATTCTAAATCTCTTCACTCCTACGTACCCCAACGCTAACACCCGCAAATCTCTTTGGGGCCCCAAACTATTGGGGCCCCTATTCTAAAACTTCCTATTATGTAAGGCGAGTGACATTTTAAAATTTTTTTAGGAACTTCTGCGTGACGATGATTTGAGGTCTCCAGATAAGTGCAGTCGATCAATAAAAATATCCCCCGCCGTTGTTGCTCAGTGGCTATGGTGTTGAACTGCTTAGCACGAGGTCGCGGGATTGAATCCCGGCCCCGGCGGCCGCATTTCGATGGGAGCGAAATGCGAAAACACCCGTGTGCTTCGATTTAGGTGCACGTTAAAGAACTCCTGGTGGTCGAAAGTTCCGGAGTCCTCCGCTACGGCGTGCCTCATAATCATAAAATAGTTTTGGCACGTAAAACCCCACAATTTAATTTTAGTTTAATAAAAATATCGAAGGCACTATGTATATTGAGTGCCTACTTACGTATTTAACCCAAATCGATGACAAACATTCCGGATGATGGTAAGACAAACAAGTGAGACCGTGTGCTTCTACGATGTATCGAGCACCTTTTGACGAAAACAGGTTTAGTCTGTTTGCGTAGAGAACCCGAGATATTCCTCTGCGCACATAGAAAGAGAACAGCTGTGCTTCTATTTATTTGGGGCTGGCAGTAGAAATCACTTTTGTATTTTACCTTTGCTCCGTACACAAGCATATGGCGCTAAGCCGTTCTGTGATACATTCGCTGCACAGATCGACCCGAGTGAAATAGCTATAGTGCATTCAACGAAAGCTTTTTCACGTGTAAATCAAAACAGCTGGTGAGTATGTGCGCAGATCGTTGACATGCTTCAGCATCACTTCGCTGCAGGAGTCATATGAGTCAACCATAGAAATATTTTGCTTATCAATGACATGAAAATAAAATGAAAGACTGTTTACCCCCTTCCCCCAACTCCTCCTGAAAAGAGAAGCTCGCAGAAGGGCTGTGGTGTTAGCTAGGCATCTTCGCTTCCTATGCCGCATTCGCCGAATTACTTGGTGGCCTGATCGACACGCCTCTTCCATGACACTTCAATGTAAATTATGTTGTATTGGCGGCGAGATCGAGCAGAGCTGGTACTTGGCCGGCTATGGCTGAAGCCCAAACAGTTGTGCATTGCGCCACCGATCGTCCGCTAGGCGCAGCTTTTATGTGTGGGCACGTGTGGCGATGTGTGGCAATGTGCATTCCGTAGAACCCCTTCTGCCGAACCGAAAGGCGGTGGGCTGAATTTCTTTTTGACCAACTGCGTAAAAGACTCTTGATTTAATGTTTATTTGTTCTTTCATTTTGTTTCCTAGTGGGTGACTGATAGTGAAGAGGATTTTGGCAAGACTTGCCACATGACCGGAAGCTCACATCTTTTTCAAGTTATGGGATAGATGGCCTAAAGGGCGTATGTAACAGTTGTTTTTTCTGCCGCCAACAAGCTCGGCAGGCTTTGCAGGTTCACGGATCCAAATGTCGTCCCTTCCGATAAGTGCAGAAAGCATCACCGCCAAAAGTTCGTCGAGTGTGTCCACCGGGTGGTTCACAACCTCCCGCTTTCATGTGGGAAGCAATATATCTGACAAACTGAGTGTTGCCTCAATGAGCGCCTCCGCGAACACAGCAACAATGTAAAAAGATGGCTCCGGTGGTTTCTTGGATATTCACTGTCTGGATCATGGTTGCAAACCTCTTGAGGACCAATGCACGATTGTTTCCCGTGGCAGTACGCAGCTCATCAGTGAAATATCCGAAGCGCAGATGATCGCGAAATTGGGTGATAAGTGTGTTAGCTTCCCTTCTCTGGCCCTCACAGAAAAAGAACTAAGTTTCTTGAACGCGGCATCGCATGACTCGCAACTATGTTACATGAATGCGCAGTTCATTTTCATGCAAGCGCATGCGCGGTCTACACTGCTTCACATGCATAAAATCGGTTTCAGTGGTACAATGAACTTAGGTGAAAGTTTGCGCTTGGTGTGTCGTCCTCTCGCGTCTGTGTCGTCTTTTGTTGCGCAATATCACTTGAGTAATGGATTACCAACTTGACCGGAATGCTGCTCTCAATAAGTATTTTCCTTCACTTACCTGACTTATTAGCTCACAAACCATTGCATATTGTCAGTAAGAACCACGTTTTAATTTTGAAAAAAAAATTTCTCGAAAGCTCGTTAGGCAGATTTTTCTTTTTTTGTGTAGCAACCCAATCCCAGAATCCGTTCATGTCACCCTCATCACTAGCGAAATCACTAAGTAAGTTTCATAAGCTCCCCCAGGGGACATTGAATGGCAAGTGTCCGTTCTCACTTCGCGAGTTTTTGGTATAAGCAAAGCACCTTCTCTTTCGAAAAAGAAGATAATGCAAACAACAAAAGCAGCCGAGTTTCGACGTAGAAGTGATGCCAAGTTATTCGCGGCGCAGTGCCCCACGTACTGCCTTAACCAAAGACACGTCAACTACAATCTACGGAGCCTGGTACTGACATAAATTAAGGTTTTTCTTACATTAAAACTGCGCTGAGAGCTTTCCACGCTTGTCAGCTGCATTATTTCAATTTTTTAGTCGGTCGGTGCCTCAATCTGTTATTGAAAATTTCGGAACGCTCACTTGTTCAGGACGTGTGACCGCTACATGCTTCATTGTAATTCTGCGAAGATTTGAAACGGTGCAGTCGTATGAACTGTCAATACCTGTGAGAAATGCTTTACTTTGAACACAAGAAACGGTTGAAAAATAAATGCAAAACAAGAAGTTTAACCATCGTAGATTTCGCAACTCCTGCAACTCTGTCACTGAAGGTGCTTTCAAATAGTTTCAGGTCAGTGGCTTAAAAAAAGTTTTCTCTGTGGCGCAATGGCATGTTTAGCACATAAAAAAAAACACATGAGAAACTACCACTCGCACAAATGAATGACACAACGCGGTGTCATTGTCTGAAATCCGCCGTTCACGTTCAACGAAACTTTCGCAACTAATGGCGATGTCAGTGGAAATAAAAGCGGGAACGCGTTGCTGCGAAAAGTTTATGTGGAAAAAAGCAAACTACAGAGCTCAGTCACTCGGCGGACATCGCACTGGGTGATCACAAATACGAAGGGAAACAAAACCGTCGAAATGGCATTGGGAAGAAGTTAACACAGATAAAAAGAAAGAAAAAGTCAAGTTCGAAGGCATAGGAAAAGTGGGTAAGTAGTGCAAGCCTAATTTGCGACGCTGATTAGTGAAAGATGGCTTTTTATAGAGTATTGCCCACATTAAGAGAGAGAGAGAGAATGAAGAGGAAATGCAGGGAGGTTAACCAGATGTGCATCTCCGGTTTGCTATCCTACACTGGGGATGGGGGATAGGGGTTGAAAAGATGACAGAGAGGAAAACACTAAAAAAGGAAAAAAAAGAAATACGTGCACATGAAGACACACACACACACACACACACACACACACACACACACACACAAAAGGCGTTCCAGTTAAAGGCGTTCGCAAAGGCCGGTAGATCGCAAAAAGGGCAATAGCGCTTGCACGGCCTTCTTCTGTGACGTTAGCTCCCTTCGATGTTGTAGAATTCTTTTTTAGGATAGCGGTTGGTCGTCCGAAGATGTTCGTGTTGCTGGCGTGGGGTTAATACATGTGTTTTTCCGGCGTAATTTGAATGCACATGATATTAAAGACGTGTCCCTAGAGCAATGTTTCGTCCAAATTTCACATTTTATGTTGCCGTCGTGATAACGCAATGATGCTCTGGCGGGACATGTCATGAAAGCTTTGACAAAGAGTGCTGCATTAAGAGCTATTAACATATGAGCTTGTTCACCTTCCTCAGAGGTTGGTGGTTTCTTGTTGCTGCCGCCATCTGGCGGGTGGCAGGATACTGGTAAACAGCTTTGTGATGCTGTGAGCAATTGGCAGTCATTAACTGTGAAAGCGGGACAACATACCTTGAGTGCGACTAGAAGATCAACAGCTGTAGATAACTCTCGAGCCTGAAGCAGCTGATAAGAGCGAGACCTTCATGGCTGCAGCTTCGGCAAGCTGGGGAAGACACGATAACTGTGTTCCAGGTAAATGAAAAAAATTTACACGAGTGAAACTCTTCTCTCAGACAATGCGCCGGTGGGCAATCAATGTGCATTGCTGGTTAATCATTTATATTTGTGCATTACCAGGGATCGACTCCACAGCTACCACGACCTCACCCTGGTTTACAGAAATTCCCGCCAAATGCAGTCACCCCACCCCCACCGCATAAACCTCTTCCCAGAAGTGACCAGGCTTTGGGGCGCACACTTCAAACGGACACAGCCACGACCCCTTTCCTTCGCTCCATTGTGACCCACGGAGAATCCTCTCCTCACTGCCACTGGTGTTCTAGCCTCACAGGCGGCTTAAATCCCATTTTTTCTGAATTGCCCGAACAAGCCGAAGCCCCCGTGGCAAAGGTCAGAACACCAGGAGCGATGGGAGGCTGCTCTGCGCAGCTCGCAGCCGCAGCTACAGCTTCGGAGTGTGGGCTGTGCACGAAGGGCCGCTAAAGCACAAAGGTGCCCGGCCATTTAGAGCGGTCCGAGGGCCCACCTTGGTGCTGCTTCCTTTTCTCCCCTAACATGATTTTTTTCGCGAATCAATAAGGTTGGTTAGCTACCTACCTACTGCACGCCTTTTACCCTCAAACAAAAAGAAATTCGAGAATGGATCCTATCAATTTCGAAGCACTAGGCTACAGTGCGAGAAGCAAATGCTTAATAATTCTCAATATCAGCATCAGTGCTTTCACTGCTGCTATTAGCCACATCTTCCACTATACGCTGTACGTGCTGTACATTCGCGAATGTGAACCCGTTTCGAAGAATATGCAGATGACAGAAAAAAAGAAACAGGTGCTTCAAGTCTAGAGAGCTCAACTTTTCTTTTTCAGATTAGGTCTAGGATTTTGGATGATCAAACAAATTTGTCTGCCTGACAGCTTTGTTACGTTGTTCTAACTAGGGGCTAAAGCAGGTCAGAACACTCGCAACCTCTAATGGTGTGCTTTGTAGAGTTAAATAAAAGGCGCAGCAAACTCAAACTTGGACTCCAGTAATAAACAGAGAACCGCGGAGTGCTCTCAGCCCCACGACCTAATACTAAGGTTATCACAATCCTTACCACCCTTAGAGCTTCTACGCAAGAGTGGTCGTGGTCATAAGACTAAGGCTGTAGATGCGCGAAAAAATGCTGGCTCTCCCGTAGATGTAAGCATGAAGTGCCAACCGGTAAAACAGATTAGTTGGAGATGGTACTAGCCACAACCTTAAAATGGGTGTAGCTAACGTTCGGAACGGCACACCACACCACAGTACCCCACACCGCACCATGCCACAGTGTCACCATGCCAGCTAGAAGAAAACCGGCTGAAGGTGGCCCGATAGGCAGCGAAAGATGCCAAGGAGACAAGGTGCACTGCCCAACTAGATGAAGAAAATCGCCTGAAGGAGGCGCCACGCAATGCGGCGTCATCTCTCGAGGTGACTCAAAACCCGCGCCCGCTGGTATTCAAACGAGCACACGCAACCCTGTTTCAGCGCCGAATGATGAACATGAAGTGTACGGTGCCCTATTTAATGGGGGGGGGGGGGTGCTTTCGAACGTTGACATAAAAAATGAGAAGTAAAACTTTAGCGTACTGGGAGTTACAGCTTGGGGGTATATCGTGAACAAACAATTGGCAGATCTTGGAAGCAATATTTTTGTAACTTGTTTGAGCAGTAACTAGCGATGTAATGCTCCCCTGTTGAAAGCGTTAGGGGCCAAAGAACGCACTTTTAAAGGTATTGACTGGTTGCCCGGATGCTATTGTTTTGTTGTCGCAAGGATTTTCATTGCCAATATCAGTGGGGCATTCTATATCTACAAGCGACAGGCTTGAACTCAGGCATATGGTAGCGAATGATACGCTAATACACTGCGCTTGAGTGCAGTGTATTAGTAAAGTTCGTAATAGTAGTAGTAGTAGTTAGTTAGTTAGCAGTAATTAGTAGTAGTTGCCAAACGCACCCCAGCCCATTCTTATTCTTCTGGTTATTTCAGTCTCATGATCCGGATCCGTGGTCACTACCTGCCCTAAGTAGATGTAGTTGTAGTTAGTTAGTAAGTTAGTAAAATTAGTATTAGTAAAGGAGTGCCTTGTAGCACGCACCTTCTGGAAGCTAGTTGCAAGGATGTTTGGAATGTCCATCGTACGGCCACCGCAGTGCCGAAATCGATTTGCGAGTGTCGTCTACTACAGCGCCAGCTATGTTTTCTGGTGCTTGCGCAACCTTGCAGAACGATCTCGGTAGACAAGTAGAGCAGTGCACCCCAGAATGTGCAACCTGCAGGTTGGGGCCATAGAGCAACCTGCTGTATGGAGTCATCTTGAACAGTTGTTGAAACTCGGTGAAGCCGAGTTCCTTCGCAGCTAGTCTACGCGGTACCTAACCGTCTGCCGAGGCAAAGTCTTCCTACTGCCAGAATGATGCTCAAATTCTGTTTGCCTGAGTGGAGAGTTTGTATTTGTATGAGCCCCGGGTGTCATTCATGAATTCTAGGATGAAAATAATGCTTTTGTGTACGCTGTAATGACGTTTTGTTGTTGTTGTTGTGTGTGTGGCAAAGCCAGTGCCAAGCTAACACCATTTACTATTTCATTTGCTCATCTATTTTGTTTACATCAAGTATGGTGTATTACATGCGCTACACCTTATATTGTACTTTACGTTCATGCCACAGTTGTAAGCGTGCCTACGGGTGAATAAATGTCTTTGTCAATTTGCCCGGATGTTCTCGTTTGAGTGCCCGGATAACGGCTCTGGCTGTTGGCTCAAGGTCGCCTGATGGTCGCCTACAACGGGAACTAAAGAAATTTCATGCTAAATTATTTATTTTTATGCACAGTTGTTGAAACCACCTCGCTCACTATCTTGTCCAACTATATTAACGTTTGGGCCAGATGGTATTCGGTTATTTAACTTCGTAGCTCGGAAACGAAGAACGACGCCGAAGGGAAATGACATACGGAAAACACATATTTTTCTTAGTTCGCACACGAGCACTGATCATTGTCCTTCGAGAATTGCATTCTGGATTTGCTGTTTTGCCGCCTGTATATTCTCCAGCAGCTAGTCGATTGTCTCGGCAGGTATACATATACGAATCCCGCAATGAATGATTGCCCGGCGTTTCGAGCCGAGTTCATTAGGAGAGCAAGGCTATCGCTGGGTCGGATTTCAGTTCTCGTAAATTAGTCTTGGTGTCGGAAGCCCGCAGAGTGAAACTCGGGAACTTCGCATGAAGTTTTCCAATACAGAGTCGGCTGTCGCGTTGCGGCGCTTACAATCCAACACGTCGACACACCTCTTTGTTTACTGCGCAGTCAGTAGTTCCCTTCCGGAGAAAGCGCGCGCTTCGGTGGAAGTAGCCCCTAGCTACCGTAACTGCATCCTCCTAGATTGCGCGTCAGTGCTTCCTTTGATAAAACGCCACGTAGAAAGTAGTCGAGGCCTGAATGTGGCGGTTCGTGCTGCATCAGGAGTCCGTGCATTTTCTTGTTCGCAGTTTTGCCCTTTTGTTTTTGTTGCATCGCCCTGTTTTCTATCCTCATTAAACAGGCAAAGTTTGTGGTACTGCTTCTCGTATCAGGTGCATGGGTGTTTTCTACCGCTTTTATTATTTTTTTTCCTGGTGATGTGTGCTCGACATGCAATTGCTGACACTGGGAACATAGTACATGGACGAAAAATAAGCGCACGCATCTGTCTTATTCAACTAAACATCTTAGGGAAGCAGTTTAAACTGCTTTAGCTATTTGAAGTGAACTGATGGGGGAATTCCACAGTCCGTACTACAAATTATGCCAGAGCTGTAATTATTGTACGTTTTCTAGCTAAGCCAAGTTTAAAAAGAAGCCAGGAACATCTGTGCTAACGAAGTACTGTTGACTTCATCAGATGCCTGCTAGCATACAATAAAATGGTACTGCATGGTAGCAGCCAGCTGGATCAGGCCAGGCCGTGTAACGTGTAGGATGGATAACCGGTAATATAACATAACCGGATGAATAACCGCTTATATAACAGAGCCCAAAATTAAAAACAAGATTATGCTCACATGGTTATTCGAAATCGCATTTATTCTCAAGCAAGAGTATATTGAAGAAAAGGTAACAAACTTGTTAGTTTTTCATATATTCGCATTTATTTTGAAACTGCATGACGTCCATGTCAGTCTACCAGAAAAAAAATATGTTGCATGGGCAAACGTAGTGTTCAGTGATGTGCGCTGTTTCTGTATAAGACAGTGAAGGAAACAAGACATCATATAGCATAACCTGACAGTAAAATTAACGTGTCATTAATGTAGTCAGTCCTGTTATTATCAGACTTCTGCATCTAAGTCGATTTTTGCAGTAGGCTCCCTGACAGTTGCGGTCTGTCTATCCGCGTAGCTAGAAAGGTCATGATCCTTAACTTTATATTTATGTATAAAACTCTTCGTCACAAACCAGAAGACGTGCTCTTTGTGTGGCGGATGGCGCACTGAAAGATCTTACTTTCTCGAAGTAATTTTATCATCATTGAGCTCTGAGCCTGAAAAAATGGCTCTCTAACTGCATTTTGCATCGCATGGAAAATAAAGCACAGTGAGAGAAGGCGTGGGAACAGCCGCTGGAGGTTATAAGTATTGTATAGTGACAGGTAAATTAAAGAGTGGTCACTTGAAGTATGTATTGAGCCAGTGAATATTTACACTGTCGCGAAATTCAAGCTTAAATAGCATCGATACTGTGGCACAACAGTCTGCTTCATTTGCGTGCTTTGTTTTTCATTTTTTTTACAGATGCTTGCGTATCCAATGCTTGACGTAAATGCCATGATAATTGGAATTGCTCTACAAGTGTTTTATCTCGAGCTACCTGCCTGACGTACGAGTATCGCACTGGTACGAGTTTCATGCCATCATTCTTGCCAGCGGTGAGGCGTCATTTGCAAGCAGGAAGGTGAGAGAACGGACCGCAAATGAGGCATGGGGGGGATAAATTCTGAAAGATGCATTTTAATTGAACTCGCGTTGGCTGCAACGCCGTGTACTGCCTTAATAGCTCAGAATAAAACACATGGCGAGAAGCACAGCTTGAAATTATAGAAAATATTTCTCAACGAAGATCTTTAGGTCAGGAAGTTCCCATGCATATTCTTGGAACAGCTGAAGAAATTGTAGGTACAAGTTTCAGAATAGCCACTGTGAGACAGAGAGAACCAACAATGTAAAAAGTGCATTTAGCAGTAAGTGCTGGGACATATATGTAGTATACACGAGCTGCGAAGCGTAGAACTCCCAGACGGGAAGTTTAGAAATCACCTTTTTTAAAAGCAATTAGTAAGCAGGAGCCAACGTTTCGACAAATGGACTTGTCTTCTTCAAGGCGACGTATGCTTTTCTCGCCACTGTATATATAGGTGGGGTTCTTCTAAAGGGGAGAGGGTGTAAGGCGAGAGGGTGCGGCAACGAGGGCAGATGTGTTAGCGTGTCGAATTGAGAGCAAATGAATGCTGTGCACAAGGCCAAGGCCAGGGCCACGCACCCCCCCTCCCCCCCCCCCCTTGTCTTTCAACGCACGCGTGTTTGCCGGCGTGTCAACGGCGACTGACACGCCGCCTGAAAAAAAAAGGAAGAAAAGGAAAGGGGCAAGTAAGGGGGGGAATACGCCAAGAAAATAAACAATGTGTTGTTGCCTATAGCTTGAAATTTAGCATAGCGAATAGATTCTAAAGCTCCCTTTGAAACGTTTATGCCTATTGGTTGCAATGTCTTGAACTTATGGTTAAGGTATGATTCTCTGTATTTACTTTCTCGTTCAGAACGGAAATTTGACTGTAAGATGTACAGTTTAAGCTCATCAAAGTTATGACCTGGTTGCCTGAAATGCTCGGCGATGGCTTCGGGAAACTCTTTAGCTGTGTCCGCGCGATGTCCGTTTAATCTTACGTTAATTGATTGTCCTGTTTCACCGATATATTGTTTTTTTGCAGAAGGAACATTCAATCATATAAATCCCATCCGAACTCGTACAAGTGAAGCTAGATTTGACTTCATGTGTGTAACTATTTGCGGTGGTATTAATTTTAATGTCCCTATGAAAGTGCCTGCAGGTTTTGCACCTGGGGCGACAACATGATTTTATTGTGGGGAAATGCTGTTGGCTGGCTTTTGCGTGTACTAACATGTCTTTAAGGTTCCCGTTTCGGCGATAGGTAACCCTAGGTACATCCGGGAATGCTTTTCTCAGACGCTCGTTACTTGATAATATTGGGTGGTATTTTCTTAGGATGTTGTTTATGTTTGGGAGTGCATTAGAATATTTCGTTATAAAGGCCGGTGGTCGGTTAGATTCTAGTGTGGGCTGTTTCTTCGCCAGTTCCGACTGTTTCTCCAATTTTGACGCGGCATCATAAGCTCTATCGAGAGCAACTTGGGGATAGTTTTTTTCTGCTAGCGTTATTTTACGGTCATTTAGGTGGTGGATATAATGGTGGTCTTCGCTGCAGATTCTTCTTATTTGTTTCGCTTGTCCGACAAAAATTACTTGCTTGCAATGTCGCGGGTGATGACTGTTGTAGTCTAAATATTGCTGGCTATCTGTAGGCTTCCGGTAAAGTGTCGTACTCAGGGGCCCTATAACGTAAAACTATTCCAATATGTTTCTATTCTAATCTCCTGACGTCAAATTTGCGTAACCACCAACGCAAGCACCGGGCGGTCACCCGCAGGGTTGTCTGAACAGACCAATCAAACGCTCTCCTCGTTCATAGGAGGTCACATTTGTTTGTTTGAAAAACGAGTAACATTGCCTACACTGAGCGGCTTGTCGTATCTAATTGGCTGACAAGAGGCGAGGAGAACACTCAAGTGGAGAGGGATTCGATGGGGCCGAGCCACTGCACTGGAAGTAGATTACCGGATGAAGAGGGTGGTGCCGGCGTCTACGATTGGTCGGCTTTCCCTTACTTAGCTTGCGGTGGCTGGTCGAAAATCGCGGCGGCATCGCGACGGAAGCTCAAGAATGACGCTAAAACGGACCCTCAGCAAAGAAGAGTTGGCAGAATGAGAGGATAAACGTGTCGAAAGTGCTCGAAAACGTTACACGGCCACGCAAGAAGTTTTGTTATACGCAAGTACACCCGTGCTCTCCGGCAGGTGCGAGCAGCCAGCGTCTGAGCGATCAGCGGCAGCCATCTTCTATTCCTTTCGTAACGGGGCAGCCTGCGGCTATTCCGAAGAAAATTCAGTTTTGTTCGGCATATTAATGCATCTTTATCGCGTACACGTCACCTTGACGCGGTGAGTTCTTGCGGTTTTGTGACGTCGCGTGACAGGCAGGTGAAGTGGGTGCAGCCCGAAAACTTTTTACCAATAGCCGAGGGCTAATGGCTAATCAGAAATAACTGTTTTTCTTTTTTCTGTCAAATCATGCATAATCAGTGTGTACATATCATATCAGATGGGGAAGTATCATCGTTTTCGTGACGTCGCGTGACACACAGGAGAAGTGGGGGTGGTCGAAAAAAGTTTTTGACCAATCGTGGAGGACTGATAGCAGAATTGGAATAGAAAAGTTTGGAATAGTTTTACATTATAGTGCCCCAGTTTTCCGTTTTCTATGTAGACCGTCATGTCCAGGAAGTTGATGTGACTATATAGGAGAGTGGTGAGCAGTAAATTTAATACTCGGGTGAAAGCGATTGAAATGGCTAATTAAATAGGTTAAGGTGCTTGTGCCATGTTCCCATATTATAAATATGTCGTCAATGTAACGAAGACAGGGGTGAGGTTTTAAAGGGTAGGATTTCATCAGGTCTGCTTCAAGCTGTCCCATGAAGATGTTCGCATACGTGGGAGCGAGTGGCGTACCCATGCTAGTGCCGAAAGTTTGCGGGTAGTGAATAGAATCGAATTCGAAATAGTTGAGCGTGAGAACTAACCTAAGCAGCGATAAGTGAACTTCAGGAGCGTGCGCTTGGGGATTGATTGCGAGGGATCTAGAAACGGCTTCAATTCCTTCACTCATGGGAATGTTGGTGTAAAGGGCCGAAACATCCAAAGTGACTAGAATAGCGTGGTGGGAAAGGATTCGGTTGGCGTTGATGCCGTCGATAATTCGAAGGAAGTGTGGCGTGTCTTGAACGAAAGGTGGGAGGGTGGTGGAGATGTTTGACAGGTGGTGATTTAAGAATTTAGATAGTGACTCAGTAGGTGTGTTGTTATTAGGCACAATAGGCCGACCTTAGATTTCTGCTGTAAATATTTCTTCGACCGGAACTTTATGTATTTTAGGAAGAAGATAAAATGGCCTGCTTTTTTGTCCTTGGGCATCATGAAGAGATATTCAGATTGCGTGATTAGTTCCCTGGACAGGAGCTCCGCGATTGTGTTTATAACAATATTGCTGTAATCTGAAGTTGGGTTAGAGTCGAGCTTTCTGTTAAAAACAATATATCGGTGAAACAGGACAATCAATGAACGTCAGATTAAACGAACATCGCAAGGACACAGCTAAAAAGCTTCCCAAAGCCGTCGCCGAGCATTTCAACCAAGCAGGTCATAACTTTGATGAGCTTAAACTGTACATGTTACAGTCAAATTTCCGTTCTGCACGAGAAAGAAAATACAGAGAATCATACCTTAACCATAAGTTCAACACATTGCAACGAATAGGCATAAACGTTTCAAAGGGAGTTTTAGAATCTATTCGCTATGCTAAATTTCAAGCTATAGGCAACAGCACGTAGTTTGATTTCTTGGCGTATCCCCCCCTTTTTTTTCCTCCCTTCTTTTTCAGCCGGCGTGTCAGACGCCGTTGACACGCCGGCTAACACGCGTGCGTTGACAGACCAGGGGGACCTCGGCCCACGGACCTCGGCTTCCAAGTGCGAGAATCCCTGCAGTCGGCGATCAACGCCGTCGATGCAGATCTCGCCAGCATAGGGATCCAGCTCCCGGCGTCAAAAATTGA
Source organism: Dermacentor variabilis (assembly GCF_050947875.1). Lineage (NCBI taxonomy): Eukaryota > Metazoa > Arthropoda > Arachnida > Ixodida > Ixodidae > Dermacentor > Dermacentor variabilis. The sequence continues at coordinate 146,627,944 of NC_134569.1, forward strand.
GGCGTTGTTAGTACACCCCCGTGCTCGTGCGCGCTTCGAAATGCCTTGTCTCACGCTGCGCGGAAGCCCCCTCCCGTGGCAGAGAAAAGTGCGCTATCTCGGACTTGACATCGACTGCCGGGTCAACTTTAACGCCGCCGTCTCCCAGCTCTGCAAGAATTCTAAGAAGGTGGCTGGCGCCGCACGCTCCCTGCTCGCCCGTGGTCGTGGTTGTACACCGCAACTTGCGCTTCGAGTTTACAACTCGGTCGCAACAACGCGAGCACTCTATGCGCTTCCCCTCACGAACGCCAGAGCCACCAACTGGAACGCCATCGACATGGAGCACCGCACCGTAATTCGCCAACTTTACGGGCTTTCTCGCAACTCGCAAGTAGGAGCAACTCTCGCCGAAGCGGGAGACTGGCCGCCCTGACTTCGCGCACGGAAGCAAGCGATGAACCACATCGAGCGCCTTCAACGTTCGCCACAGGGACAACGCCTCGTTTGTCGCCTCCACACCCTCGATGGCTCGGGCATGGGCCAGCGTGCCACCGAGTTCAGCGCACTCGTCGCGTCGACGCCGCAACTCCTACCTCTGCCGGTATCGCCGCACGCCTCCGCGCTACTCGATGTAAAAACCATGGTGCCAGGCGTCAAGTCCAAGCGTCAAACAGCTGTTTGTGCTATGCAGCAGAAAACGGCCGCACTGCTATAGCTATACATGAGCGCCTAGGGGGCCGGCTGCTCGTTTGCACCGACGGCTCCGTGGCGAGTGATGGTTCCGGTGCTGCAGCGTGCACGGCGCCGGATATTTGCGCTACACGGCAGTGCCGCCTTCGTGTTGTGTGGTCGTCGACGGTGGCCGAGCTTGCTGCGATCGACCTAGCAGCTGATCTCCTGCTTCAACAGTGCAGTGTTGTTTCTGCCGCGACCCTTTCGGACTCGCGCGCGGCACTGTGTATGCTGGCGAAGGATTACCTTGGACCTCCGTTGGTGCAGCGCGTCGGCTCAAAGCTCCGCCATCTCGTCAGCCAGGGCTGCGATTTGGCGTTGCAATGGGTTCCAGCGCACATCGGCCTGCAAGGGAACGAAGCCGCCGACGCTCTCGCAAAGCAGGCTCACTCCCTGCGCTTCTCCGCGCCACCTCGGTCAGCGGCTTCGACGTGTCCAAAACAACCATTCTGCGAACGCTCCGTGCGCAGCACCCGGACCAGCGCGTCGCCGCAGGTACGTCACTTCGACTCCTCCCCCGCGTGGGCTTATCCCGGGCGGACCGCTCTTTCCTGCTTCGCCTGCGCGTCGGCTGCTACAAGACGGCTGCTAGAACGCACAGGCTGCAGGGAATTGGCGACTCCGCGTGCAGCAACTGCGCCAACTTGGAGACGCTCGCCCACTTGCTACTTCACTGCCCTGCCTTCGATGTAGCGCACGGACTTGTGTACAGTCTATCGGCGACTGGGACTGACTTGCGATACGGCGACCGCGCTGCTATTTCCTGCAGCCCACTCGTCCATCGTGAAGCACGCTCTTTCGGCAGTGCTAGACTACTGCAATGCGACGCACTTGAGAGCGCGGCTCTGAGCCCCGCACTCACTTTTTTTCCCCTTGTCACGTTTGTCCTGTCTTTCTCTCCTTCATCTTTTTCTTCCCAATCCCCCCTTCCCCGTGCAGTGCTGTTGAGGTGTCCTCCTGTGAGAGCCAGTTACGGCGCTGCACTCATCTCTTCCGTTTCCTTTTCTAAAATCACACACACACACACACATTCCGAGCTCATTACTGCTTAGTAATGGATAATAAGAAGTTATTTTCAACTAAAAGCCTTAATCTCGGCAAGTTCTCTATTATGTGCATGGGCCCTGTAATCTTTTGCTGTGGCATTCACGATGCTGGGGGAATGACGAGGCCGTCTGACGACGGCAAAAAAGTCTTAGCGTGTTGTCGATAACGATGAGTCATTGTGGCCTGCGTAGCCGAATGGACGTACAAACGGGAGGGACAGTGCCAACCCACTTTTGAGCTCCTAATGCTATCGCGAAGAAATTAGACAATGCATTCAATGTAATTTATTTTACTCATTTAATTCATCTACTTTTAATTAATGAAGCAATATAGTAGAGGGTTGGATTGCAGAACCACAAGTATACGAAAAAGTTGCAGACGCGGCAAGGTGCTATAACTACAAAAGCAAACAAGAAAATGCAGGGTTACATGTGCCAGGATTACATGTGGCAGAATTAACACCATTGGTACGAATCAATCATATGCCATACGAGGGAAACCGCGACTAAAAACCTACACGCAGGATCACTTCTAAGAATAGGAAAGAACGCTTGTGCAACGTTACAAGCCTGCTATTGCTACGATATGTGTATGTAGATGATTACAAACCTTCGTAGTGTGTGATAAATTGAATTTGAGAAATATTAGGCAATGCATCCAATGGGGGGGGGGGGGGGTGTAGCCATCTTCATCTTAATTATCGAGATGGGATGAACGGCGGGCAGGCATCGTAAGCGTTTCATTGTCTAAAGAATGCTGATAATAGACTTCTTGAAGCAGGCAGAGCCGAAAGAACATTCTTTGTGCGGACAAACACGGTTGTGAAATATTTAACTTCATACGCTCGAAGCACTGCTGTACTGTGGGGGGAAATGATGCTGGGAAGGTCTTCAATATACATCAAGGAAATCCGAAGGCACCTCAGCACTTCTTATGAGTTGTCAATGCGAAAGCATGAATGTCCAATTGAACGCCGGTGTGCTGTACTTCGAGTTTTGCGCTGCGCGTTATGTGCCATAGCGGTACGTGGTGCTCGGCCCAGCAAGCAGCAGCAGCAGCCTACGACGCAAAAGCCGCACACCACCGTCGTTTTGAGACAACAGACCGAGGAAGCAGCAGCGGCCACCAAGGCTGGCAGGCGCGTGCAACAGCTAAGCCTGGTGGAAGTGAGAGAGAGAGAGAGAGCGATACGGGACCGCGCGCCGGCTTCCGAGAGCGAGCAGGCGGCACCCACCCGTGCGTGTCGTCGCCGACAAGAACCTCTCTCGGCCACCGGCGTCGCGTCACCCTATCATCTTCATCGAGGCGCACTCGTGACGTGATGTCGCGGCGACGCCCTCTTTCATCCCGCAACACCGTTTCGTCTGCTCTGCTCCTTCGAGGCGTGCTGGTTGCGTGGCGCCACAGCCAATGGGAATTTAGTTTTCGTTTCACTGCTACAGACGACAGATTTTTCGCTGAATAGGCCATTTGACGCTGTCGCAGCAAGCACCAATCACCCTAATACTGGCCCTTGCGAAATGCAGAATTTAACATCTATGAAACCAGGATTATAACGATCAGCTGAAATGTATTTCCATCGATTAGTAAGCGATTGTTCTATCGAGATCAGTAACTGATTAGCAGCACAGAGTGCAGAAAGCTTCAGGAACTCTACTTGATGGGTACTCTGTACTCTTAACGAAATCTAATTATCGTCGGATCGGGAATTATTGCAAAGTACGGAGTACAAATGATGCGTAAATACAAGTAACTGCGTTTAACATGAAGAAGAGTGTAGAAATCTCTGTTCAGGGCTGTTCGCGAGGCTATTTGGGTAGAATAGATTGGTATACGTGGGACATGTGACCGACTACAGTGGTTTCGGAAGGAGCTCACAAGGAACATCCGCAGCTATGGGGCACTCAGCGGTGAAGTTGTTAAGCCGAGTCCGCTGCACAAACGGGTAGCCACGACAAAAAGGGATCATTATCGAGTCACCCTGATAAAGATGAAGAAGCTCACTCGCTAATGTGTTTTAACGTCGCACTTCAATGCTATCGAGACCAGTGGCAAGAATAGCTTTATTTAAAAAAAAAATAACAGCTCCATTAAAACATAGGGATCATCGCGATTGTCAACCGTGCCTGCTAACACAAGTAAAAAATACCGATACTCTTTCCTATATTGACACTGGTGAGTTTATGAAGGTGTACATTTTTCCTTCATCATCTCTGTTTCCTCTACAAGGATGTGTGCTCTATAATCACTTCTTTTATATCAATGCCATGGTCTGTTCGAGCACAGGCATGGGCCCGCACGTGTGGTTACATACGACCATTATGCATTCTACAAACACTGATGTCCCGCGAACGCTGTCTGGCCCGCTTATCAAGCACCACAGGACAAAAATAATGTATCGTGATCTGCGGGCGCACTCCACGCAATGATACTCAAAACCTGTTGCTTGAAAACTGTAATTGTTGTTTCGGCTTTTCTGCTGGTGATGGCTTTTCAGCAGTGAAAAAGTATTTAAGCAACATGTCTGAACAAGATCAAAGCCAACTTTTTGTTCTTTGTCAAGTTCACTTGAGCGACATCCCGCCTCCCATTTTTTCTGTTTCTCTTTACGCAATGAGAATTCTTCCCAAAATTTAGACAATCAGCGCACTGAAATATAATTCTTGAGAGCTCATGGTGCTCGAGGGAACAAAATTTCGTCACGTATTGCGCTCTAAGCAAGGCTTTAGGTTTCTCTAAACCATTCGACAAGCACGCCTGAGGAATGGCCCTCTCAACCCATTTGCTGTGAGCCAGCTTGAAGGACAATATATTGGTTTCTGGCTTAGTGGCCCGAGAAAAGCTATACAATAAAAAGGAAGAACCATTATTAGACGTCAAACACCAAGCGGGCAATAAATTCTTTGTCCTGCTCATGCTGGGTACCTTCTAGTGAGTCGGCACAGGCCTCAGCGTCGTCTATACTATACTAATGCCAGAATGGACCGATGCTGAAGAGTAAATGATCACAGTGAAAAACAATTGGATGAGGAGTGTCATAACAGTGTGCCATGCTAGAGTGAATGACACCGTTTTACTGAAAGGCAGAATTCACGCCACGAGGGCCAATCCTGCAGGGTCTGCCAAACAAAATCTTTCACAACAAAAACCCACAGCTGTCGAGACGGAACTGATATTGCTTTCACCACGGTTTCGTTTCGGTGAGGGACGTGGATTAATTGCGGGAATCCGGAGCACTGCCCAGTTTGTTGTCGTTAACGGACCTCCAACAGTCAGTCGCCATAGGGCCCCTTGATGAGGCAGGCAAGGCCAGCGAACTACTTGAGCTCAGTATTTATGACTGATACATCTAAGGCAAAAAAGGTAATCCAGAAATGTGTAGCCTGGCGGCAAAACATTTCTGGGACAATTTTAGGGGGGTGGGGGAATGAGAGTGAAGCAATGACCGAAACACAAAAGGAAAACGTATACCTTGGAAACAGGAAGCGAATGAAAAGCGGTATCAGCAATATACGTTTTGTTCAATGGATACATAGAAGCCAAGGAATACCACTTTTCCTGAAGCCACAACATCGCCACGAGGGACAATAGAACCGACCGCTCACGTGAAACACTATTAGTTCATCCCATTGCATAACATTAGTAGGCTCGGCAACATATCCTTTTTATTTATGTTAATGCCTTGAGCGCTCAGTCAGAAGGCTAATGTAAAGTCCGTTTGACTTGCTCCTATCTTATTGCTACCACTGCACATATTCTCAATTAAAAAAAAATATATATATATATATATATATATATATATATATATATATATATATATATATATATATATATATATATATATATATATATATATATATATATATGAAACACCACACCACTCATCAATGCCTTTCAGGAGTACAACACAACCTTATCTTATTCAATTTCGTAGCAAATATTACTCGGAAAACGTTTCTATATATACTGGACCCACAAAAGAGCCTGTAAACACCTTGCCGCATAAAACGCGCGGTAATATTATCCGGCCGCTTCGCCCTTCTGTCACAAAGCCGCGACAACTCACTACACCTAAGAAACGTGTACGCATTCATTATCGTCATCATCACCATCATCAGCCTATCGTTATGTCAACTGCTGCATGAAGGCCTCCCCCGAGATCTCAAGTTACCCCTGTCTTGCGCTAGCTGATTCCATCCTGTGCTTGCGAATTTCTTAAGTTGATGGCTCCACCTAGCTTTCTGCTGTCCTTGATTGTGCTTTCTTTCCCTTGGCACACCTGTTCTGTGACTCGTGTGGTTCACCGGTTATCTATCCTATGCATTCAAAGGCCTGACCACCTGCATTTTGTTTCTCATAATTTCAACTAGAACACCACCTCTCCCCATTTGCTCTCTTATCCACAACTCTATCTTTCTGTCTCTTAACGTTACGCCTGAAATTGTTCGTTCCATCGTGCTGTGTGCTTTCAATAACTTGTTCTCGATCTTTGTTAACCTCCAAGTTTCTTCCCCATATGTTAGCACCGTTAAAATACAATGATTGCACACTTTTCTTTTCAATGACAGTGGTAAACTCCCTGTTAGGATTTTGTCGTGCTTGTCGTATGCAGTCCAAGCCATTTTTATACTTCTGTAAATTTTCTTCTTCTGATCAGGGTCCCCTGTGAGTAATGGACCTAGATGAACGTACTCTTGTACTGACTCTAGGAGCTGGCTGGCGATCCTGAATTCTCGTTCCCTTATCAGGGTGTTGAGCATTATATTTCTCTTCTGAATATTAATCTTCAATCCCATCTCTTAAACTTTCTCGGTTAAGATCCTCAGTCATTTGTTGTAATTCGTCGCCAGTGTTTCTGAACAGGATAATGTCAGCTGTAAACTGAATGTTGTTGAGATATTCACTATTGATCCACACTCCTGCACTTTCTAGTCGAATAGTTTGAATACTTAGAATAAGCATGCAGTGAATAACATTGCCGAGATCGTGTCACATTGGTCGGTAATTTCATACTTTTCTTGTGACCAAGAAATCTGTATAATAATTGGAGATTTGCCCCGCTCGTGCTGGAGATACGCCCATGTGCGATTCTTATAGAACTACACTAAAGGTTGAACACATGCCTCTGTCCCTAGTACGACGTCACCCGCCGTGGTTGCTCCGTGGCTATGGCGTTGGGCTGCTAAGCACGAGGTCGCGGGATCGAATCCCAGCCACAGCGGCCGCATTTTGATGGGGGCGAGAACACCCGTGTACTTAGATTTAGGTGCACGTTAAAGGACCTCGAGTGGTTTAAATTTCCGGAGTCCTCCACTAAGGCGTGCCTCATAATGCGAATTGGTTTTCGCACGTGAAACCCCATAATATTCTTAGTACGACGTCGAGCGTGAAGTTCTCCGGACATCTTTGAACCGACTGGACTGCACATCATCTTCGGAAATAAAGATCATTGCAACTTCGTCGTAAGGATTGCTATCACAGAAAGCCCTGGAAGCGTTATTGGAGTACAGCAGATCGACAGGTCTTAGCGACCGTTTCTAGCTTCGGTGCGAACTCTCAAATGTGTGCGAAACTGTGCTCTCTCTTGTGTTTGTTTTCATCCCTGTACCTCCTTTCCTCAGTGCAGGGTAGCAAACCGGACGTGCGTCTGGTTAAGTTCCCGGTTTTTCCCCTCTTTTATTTATCTCTCTTTCCCAAGATATTCATGTATGCATCCTCTAGCCCTTGATTACGCAATGCATCTATGCATTAAAAATGCATTATTATGCCGAAAGAAAGTCAACTTTTTGTGCATTGCCGGAGATTTCCTCGTTCCGAAACCAATAGACAACGTCTGTCCACTTGTCCCTAATAAAGTGGCCAATCGGAGCCGTCGCGCAGAAGGGATATATTTACGCATAATAACCATTTTTACGCGGCAGTAAAACTTTATGAAGCTCTTTCGGCACATACTCGACGCCTCTGTGCCAACTTTTGTTCGGTGGGGATCTGTTTTAGCGGCATTTTTAACCTTCCTTTGCACGCCGCTATGATTTTCCACCAGCCACCGCAAGCTGAGTGGATGAAGTAGGCCAATCCCGGAGCTGCCACCATCCTCCTCATCCGGTAACCTACTTTCACTGCACTAGCTCAGGACCACCGAAAACCCTCTCCACTTCAGCGTGATCCTCTGCTCTTGTCAGCGAATTCGATAGGAAAAATCTGTCGACGTAAGCAATGCGATTCGCCTTGAAAGGCAACAAAGGTGGCCTTCGATAACGGAGGGGAGCATTTGATTGCGCTTTTCAAACAACACTGCGAGTGACTGCCCGATGCTTGCGTAAGCGGTTACGCAATTTGAAGGCAGGAGGTTGGAATAAAAACCATTTGGAAAGGCTTACGTTATACAGGCTCAGGCATCACCCTAAAATTTCGCCCGAAGTGTGTCCGTCTTGCGAACTCACCATACACCTTGCGGCTAGAATTCGCAAATTGCAACTTTGGCCGTATCGTAAATAATTAAGTTATTCAGCAATCTATCGATAATTACTTGATTGAGCATTTGGAAATTTATCGTGCATGCAATGTCCGCCTCATCGAGTAATTCAGTTCAATGACTATAGTGTTATACTCTCTACGACAAGCGAGCTTTAAAGAATTATGTATACTCTGAAGAAAGCTCACTGCGTAAAACCACCTGATATCGCAGAGATCCTCATAAATATAACTATAGAAATAATAAATATAAAGACTGAGTGCACTGCACTAGAAGGCATGGACTCCCTTTACTGATAGAACAGGATATATATATATATATATATATATATATATATATATATATATATATATATATATATATATATATATATATATATATATATATATATATATATATATATATATATATATATATATATATATATATATATATATAATTCGAGACACTGAAGTTTTGCATGTTGCATCAATCACCTGCGCAGTTCAGCTAAACTCTCTGTTTCAAAAATTAGCTGGAAGGCCTTAGAGAACATCATTCTGGACAGTGAAACGTTGTTATCGATGAAAGTGTGCGGATGCACAGTTGTTTAAACTCTTTGATGAGGTTTCGATAGAGAAACGCCTGAAGAAGATTTAATGGATGCTTGGAGTCGTTAACAGCTACACAAATTTATTAGGGAGTGTCCGATAACGGCGTCTTTCCTTTTTGCCGACAGTTGACTGGGATCAGGGCTCACGGGTAAGTATGGAATCCCAACGAAAGATGAGCAATTCAATTAATGTACCTTTTTTTTTCTTTGAGTCTTCTACATTTCTCACGCAAAGTAAAGGTAAAGGTAAAGGCAAAGTATTACAGACGCTTCCTCGACACTTGTCAGACGCGCACGGTGGCGTAGGGCCGCCTGTCGGAATGTCGACATTGTCAGTGGCGTATCTTGGCGCATAATTGCCAATCGTTTCAGTAAGCTTAATGCTGTCCTGATTCCTCCGTTTCTGTAGAACGCTCGCTAATTTATTTGTTTTCTATTCTTGGTACCAGATATGCGAAATGTAGCTCTCTTTACTGCACCATAAAGCAACCACATGTGAACATATGGGTTTGTGCGGGAACATAGGAACTTTTTTTTCGGCATTCGGCGTTCGATCATATACAGCAAGAAACCGAGGAATGGGTTTTTAATACTGTAGCGAGCAGCTGAGCAGTGCTAAACGACATATAACAGGATGGAATACCAAAATGCAAACGAATGCGTTTTTCCCACTGAAAGTTGGGTAGATATGCAATATGGGAGGGGGGAGGGGGGACACCCAGTCTAGGGCCCAAACAATGAAACGTTCCTTTCCTTCGAGCGCTTCCTAACCTTACGTGAGGCCTCCTTACAGCGAAGGACCGATGGAGGAAGCAAGCGTACTCTGAAAGCTCCCTTCACCCGTCCTCACGTAAGGAGCGGTTGCCGCATGCCTGGGTTCCAGATTTATCTCTTAAAAGCTTTAGGCGAACACCATCATTCAATAAAAAATGTTGTATCGTCGCACAATCTTTAAATGAAAGAGCTAATATAGAGAAGCGTGGACACTTTCTTCTAGTTTTGTTTACTAAACTTTAAAAAGGAGCTCATTACAGTGCAAAACTTGATGTGCTCCATCAACGCTGGCACGCCAGCGTCGTTCTACACCTAGCAACCCCTAGCAACGCTTTTATGCCGCACGCGTGACTGAAATGAACATGCCTGGCAAGACGTACCGTGCTCGCGCTTCTCCGCAGGTGGGCGACAGCGCACATGCGCAAGCAAAGGTCACGTGTTCAATCAGTAAGGTGAAGTGCTCGTTCAAGCCCAGGAGCGGCGTAAGGACGCATGAAGGTAGCTTTGGAGCTACCTTATGCTGAGGAAGCACTAAGGAAGCCTTCACCGAGGGCCGCTCAGTAAGGAAGCTTTCAGAGTGACATAAGGTAGCCTCACCGCAATGAAGGCTTCCTTACTGAGGTAACGAAGATTTCATTGTTTCGCCCTAGGAGTCTCCATAACGAAATAACCCAGCCACGTAAATAAAGTTTTGGCGTGTAAATACATGTGTTCAGCAAGTTCAGCAACGGCAGCCTGCAGAAAGAAGCACAAAGAAAATACAACTTTCGTTGAAATGACTGCACAAAGGGAAGATTTTCAACTATCTATACATCGTTGTGCAACTCTCCTTTCATATTTTTAGACACCGTGCGCTGGAACAGCATGTTCTCAAGACTTGTAGTTTTCAATAGTATTGTGAAAAATTTAGTAGCGGTGTTGTCAGTCTATGAAAGGTATACTAACAAACTTTTGTTCATGAACATCTGCATGTTTGTGAGAGGGTGAACACAAGTACCAAAAGCAAGAAAAAAAATTCAACAGTGGCAGACACTGCATGTAAAAGATATCTGCTAATTAAAGTTCCCGGCGTCATCACTGTAGCTCACAAATACCCATAGCGACTGCAACAGGACTTGAGGTATAAAGTCTTACGCAAGAACGCCTTCCTACTGGAACGGTCCTGTCTCTGGTAGAACCTAGGATGTTGTTTGCGCCTTCAATTAAGGCAGAAGCGTTTATACTAGCCGCTTCTGTGTCGCCTTTCTTTTCTTTTTTTTTTTTGTGTCAGGCGCAGCACAACTATAAGGCAGAAGCTGAAATGAGACGCAGAGAACTGAGAAGTGACGCGGATAATATCATGCTGCATCAGAACAAGAAAGCAGAAATACATGGGTGTGCCCTAAGGTCGAAGCATTCCGCGTGGACACGTGCTGATTAAATTTGTCAGAAAAAAAACTGCCAAAGACAGTCGCCTTGAGTAAAATTTCTGCGGCAGCGCAAGGCGGTTACAGAAATTAAGGCGAGCGTCTTTATCTGCGAGAACTGGTGGAGAACACTCACTTTCCGTGTCTTTGAACATTCTTATCTGATCTTTCATTCATTTTCTATTTTACTCACGTAGTGCTTCCTCAAGAACTCTGAAGCTCGCCCTTTAAGGACAGGTCCTGTCAGTTTCTTAAACATTCTCTCTTCGTTATACTCCTAAGGTTTGCTTTGTTTTATTTTCCTTGGGCGCTGTTGCCTTAGCGGTGACAGCAATCGCAAGAAGAAAAGATGTGGCGAAGTTCTTTTTCGTAAGTTTGCATTCGTACTTTGTGTAACTGCCTGCTTGCATTCCACAATTGATTTGTTCCGACGTGGGCTGTATAGCATAGAGTTCCGAGGTGACGCAGGCACGTAAGAAAGTCAGAGGTGAAGGTCTCGTAGGATCGGCAGTGAAATGCATGAACAAATGGGGTCCAAAAAAAAGCTCACGCATTTGGCGCATCTGTCCACCGCGGTGCGACATTCCAAACTTAGCGGAAACGGCACGTATTTACACGTACCAAAACAGATTGGTTGACGGCTAGAAAGTGATTTAGAAGCTGGTATTACCGATTTGTTATTGCGGTGGAACTTAAATGAAGCGCACCAATAAGAACGTCGAATCAGTTAACTAGAGAAAAGAAATGTCTTGATATGGGGGGGGGGGGGAGCAAACATAGAAACAGAAAAATGACCCTAAATTTTATTTGCTCGACGTGTGCACTTAGAGAGCAACTAAAGCTTGCTGAGGTATGGTAACATGTATGTTTTAACGAAACCCGGTGCGCTCAAATTTAATTCCTTGATGACACTTTCTACTTGATAATGATTTTATTCAAGAGTTCAGGACAAAATGTGGTAATCTTTCTCATTCTAAAAATCGAATTTCTCTCCTGGGTTACAAAGACGTGAATCTGACACTTCGAGCGGAATCTCTGCAATAGTGCATGGTCTACTGCGTCTATGAAAAAGGAGCCATTTGAAGAATAGGTAGTTATACAAACACTGTTGAAAATATTCGATGGAGGGCCATAAGATGTCTGCTGACTCTCCCAAACATTTAGGGGAGGATTTACTGAAGTTGACGTTGAGCAAGCCGAAAACAGGAAAAAGATAAAGTAGGAGTGAGAGGGAGAGACAGAGTGGAACATGATAAGAGTAGTGTTACTTTCTGGTGCCATTTCTACAGTGTCTTAAACGAAACATATTGTAATCCGGATGCAGCTTCCTTTGCTCCATACAATTAGTGAGCTATCACTCGCACAATGTTTCACGGAATTTGTGTGAAGGAACGATTTCCTTAATGTGTTTGCGTCTCTTTGGTGGATAATAATCATGTGGTAAGATATGCATGTCAAACTTTGTTGCTAGAAGCAAACTTAAGAGATAATGCGGGCCACTTGACCTCAGAAATATTATAAAGTCTTTGTGTAATGGCGTGTAGCATTCCTAGGCATACTTTCAAAGTGACATAAATGCCAGTGTTGCCTAATTTACCATAGTACGCCTAATTACAATCTGTAAATTCTTACTAATCTTCTTGTTAGTTTTATGCCCACTCAAGGAATGACAAAACAGCCATTTTCTTTTCACATAGATTTTCAAAAAAATTAGCCGACGTAGAGCGTGCGCTGTTTTGTATTGCCAATAAGCGGCCTATGGCAGCGCAGCTATTAAGGACATACGCCGGGCACCAGCAATTGTCAATGCTCCTTAGCTTCGCTGAAGATGCTGCCATGAAAGAAATAATTCGGTTCCAACTGCAGTTCCGTTTCATTCCTCTCTTCTTGGCCTAAAGGAATATAGTGAGCGCGCATATGCTCTCACGCACCCGTACTAAGCAGCGTTACAACCGTTATAACGGCATCGGGTTCTTCATTTCGTACTTATTTTAAACGTAGCGGCCGCTACTAGGTCGATTCGTCTTTGTAAGTATGTGTCGTAGCAAGGAAATGATCACCATAATCAACACGCTCCAGTCATCTGAAAGACCTGGTTGTAGTTGGCACAATAGAAGTATATGTATGTGCCATTGTGGCCCTAGGGTGTCGCAGCGGAAACAAAAATTAATACCTTAAGCGCCCTCACAGCTTCGCGCACCGTTCCACATCAAGTGCGTGTCAACCCACTACAAGAACAATACGACAGCCTCAGGGTCACCCCAAGAAAATCAGGAAGAAATTCTCATCAAGTTCAGCAACAGACGTTATGGAGGAAAGAGATTGCGACTGTTTAGCCGTTATAACCAATAATGGTTCATAACCATTAGGATTACATCCAAGGCGAGACTGCCGGTCAGCAGTAAGAAACAATTGCAACCTCTCGCACCAAGCCGGCCTTGACGAACGACTTGCTCGGAGCGAACGATCGAAGGCGCGACCGGAACTCTGGAAGATTGCTTCTGTCATTTGCCTAAGGCGGTGAGTACAGCAGACGAAGCCGGCAAAGCCGGCTGATTCACAACAAGGTTTGATATATACGTAGGCGCACATCGATTGACGTAGCCGAAGAATGAATGCACTGCCTCGAGGGCAGCAGAGACTAAGTTGTCAGGGCTGAAGCAAAGAGGAAGAAATGAACTGTGCTCGGAATATTATGGGCTAAGGCTCCCATTAGGGATTGAAAATAGTCGAGATTGCTCGAACAAAAGCTCTCAATGAACGCTAAAGGGCAGCACTACACATCAGTCTAAACTATTATATTGTTTATAAAGTCTGCGTTCATTGGCTTGGCGAAAAAGAGTAATTACTATAGTAAGAAATCAGGGCCTAACTTAGATGGTTCGAATTTTGTGTTGAACTTCGCCTTGAGTTTGCTAGTGTGACATCACTGATTCTAAAGTATTTTTTACGGATGCTCTAATAGCACGGGTTTATAAGTACATTGAATACGGACTTCTGAAAAAAAAGCAAGCTTCCAACATTAAATCGAAAATTAAATATTTCCAAATCTTAGCAAAGTGTGGAGATTGTGTGGAACCCATTTTGTAAAAACGCCACAGGCCTGCGTGTCACACGCATCACAGTTACAGCGTCAGCTGTACGAGCGTCTGCATAGGAGCTCCATATTCAGCACACGACACTACAGGGTCTCCACGGCAACGTTTCTTTGCGTCGTTGTCAGAAGAAGGATCTTAACTGTCCGCCCGGCATGAGTGGCGAGCTGCGGCTTGTGCTGAAGCTTGTCCTGCTTTCTGCACATTGGTCAGCTGAGACCAACCTTTTTGCAGTTGCGCGCGTAGCTCTACGATTCGCTCCTTCAGCAGCGGCTCGTAATTTGCGAGGGTGCGCCATAACGTGTACCGAAGAGTAAATGCAGGTATCCAGACTTCGTGGCGAACACGTCACATACCTTGACTCATGCCACGGTACGTTGTTGTTGATTTATGATGGCTATGATAATTGTGGCTGATTGACATCCCCTTCTAAACAGGGGTGGTGACAAACGGTCACCTAACCTTTTTGACTTAACCAGCTCCAGCTACATGCAGTATAAAACTTTTATATGCAACTGCTACATGTCGAGACACCTGGTGGAATGTAACGGCACTGCAATGCAAAGTTTGTGCGTATCGACGCTACACGGCGAGCATATCACATCGCGTTACATGATAGGAGGCTAATGATGAGGATGCCTTAATGGCATTCCTTGTGAAACGGCTCAGTGAGAGTCACCTAGTCTGCTTGAAATATTGAAGTATGTAGGTATGCCACACATGCTTCCATTACATCAATATACATACATCTCCACAATCTTCATTTTATTCTTCCGCTTCTCTACCCACCTTGCACCGCTACCTATCCAGCTGCTGCATGGCGTGTCTCTTGGTGTAATAATATGCAACTGCAATGCAAAGGGCGCAAATATATACGCTACGTGGCGCGGATCTCAGATCGTAAGACAAGTGGCACGATAGGATGCTAATGGTGGCGATGATGATGATTGATTCGCTTCCCCTTTGAAACGCGGCAGTGACATCGTCACTGAGCTAGCTTGACTCAATGAGGTACAGAATATGTTTTTTTCTCTCGCATTCTTGTTTATATCTTGTTACACTTTTCTTCCGGAAACCTTGTCTAACTACACTGTACCGCGACCTGTGCATCTGCTAGATGGAGTTCTAGCTGTTGTAATAATATGCAAAATGCAATGCAAAATGCTCACGTCTTCAGGCTATGCGGCGCACATGTTACATCGCGTGTCTCCTCTGGCACTAGGCGCGAGTTGGAAACTCATTAGATTTTGAGAGGCGTGTAAGAAAGTGGTTTGTTTTATGTTTTCTTTTTTTGTTTAAGAGAAATACTTAGAATTATAAAAGAAAAAGACGATTGCGCACGGAGCTATGAAAAATTCGACACATTTATATCTCTAGCACCGAAAAGAACATAATTATTACACTATTTCATCACAAAAGTCCTAGCATAGCTTGCTGGTACGAAATATAGGTATGATTTCACTTCAACGCATTTATTTCACCTCCAACCATCAAGATCGACATTTGTATAAATCTGTGTTCGATTTATTTCCGCTTGACGCGTAAACGCTTCGCTGTGCAGTGGACGAAGCCTTCCAGATATTGAGGTTCAAGTGCACGTACACAAGTTTTTGCACGCGATCTTCTGCGAGCATGTTGCGTAGCTTGGTGGGCACATTTACAAACTCGTACCTGTTTCTTTTACTTGCCGCAGAAGAAGGGGGAATCTCCAATACAAGACAGGCGAGGGGGCTCAATGGTTGGTGGAAGCAAAGTCCTTGCCACCGCGTTGATGGATCCAGGTGTTTCGACTACTCCGCCATTTAACCAAATATGTATTTCAAAGGACTTGCATTGCAGCAGATATCGGCGAGCAAATCTGCTTTTCCCTTTCTATTAAGTTTTATGCTGATAAAAAAACGGGAAAAACTAAATGGAATCCAAAATTTGCCATGTTTTTCAGCCGCTTACAACTGCATAGGACGTCTTTATAGGTTCTTTTTCCGCTTCATGCTAGCAAGCGCCGGCGTGGCTCAGTGGTAGAGTAGCTGATCCCGCACAGGGGGCCGGGGTTCGATCCAGCGGTGTTCTTGTTTCTCATTTCCGGAGGTAGCTGCTACGGACACGCGACACCAACGGTGACGGCGGTGGACACCATAGACAACCGAAGCGGCTGCTGGAATAAGCACATAACAGCTTACGCTGTAAAATACGCGTGCAAGCCAAGATTTTGTTACTTTATATTATTGCGAGATTGGTTTGCTGATGCCTGCTCAGTGCAGTGGCAAAGAATCTGGGCTATTGACCTTACCTTTAGTAACGCAGCTTGCAAGCTATTAATTAAGTGTGTGGCTTTATATATATATATATATATATATATATATATACGTAATCATGAGAAGCCAACAGACAGACGCCAAGGGCAACGAAGGATGAATTACTTGTACTTACTAAATGAATGAAAGAAATGATAAATTAATGGAAATTATAGTTGACCAAAAGAAAAAAACAACTGGCCGCTGGTGGGGTACATACCCCCATCTACGCATTGCTCTTGCGAGGCTCTTACCAAATGAGCTACCACGGCACTATTTGCCCATCCATTCTCTGTGTTCTCGTTCACACACACGCACGCACACACACACACACACACACACACACACACACACACACACACACACACACACACACATATATATATATATATATATATAATGAAGAAGAAGAAGACAGTACGACGTACGGTGGATTTGCGTGATATAGTATGGTTGCATGGTATAGTCGGTAAATTATACTATGCAAAAAAATTCTACATTCGTCGTACTCTCTTCCTCTTCTTCATTATACACGTGTTTCTTTATCATCTTTGTTTCTTCTAGCTTTATGATGACGATAGCATAACAACAGTCTGGTGACGACAACTGTGGGATGACGACAGCATGACCTGAATTAGGAGACAAAGCTTGAAAGAATCCGAAGGAACTTTCATAAGGTATTGGGGAGATGGCATGTCAACGGATAAATGACGACAATGGCATGGCAACGGCGGGAGAATCACGGTTGAATGATGGCGTTTTCAGTGCAATGGAATGAGGAGGACCGAATTGCGTAGAAGGAGCGACGAAAGCGCTATAAAGAAGACGCCGTGACACTGTGATAACGATTATAAAATGATGCCCATGGTGTGACAACGACTGCGAAATGACGACGACAGGACGAGAGTGGGATGACGAAGCTAGAATGACGATGATGCAACAACCCCGATAGGACCAACGAGCACGAACACATACGCGATTGGCACCAGCTAGTAACTGGCCTGGTTCACGGGATCAGGGAAAGCGGTTACATGTAGGCACAAAACGTTACATGTAGTTACCGAAACTGCACGAAGTATTCTAAGAACGCTGAAGCGGTCGACAGTCGAAATTAGTTTGCAAAGCTTCCAGTGTGTTTTGGAGGAATGATTCTCTTCTTCAACGGCCAAGTGCAAGTGCAAGGCAAAAGACCATGCTTGACGAATTCTCAGTAGGGGACGTCTCACTCAACGTAAACTTGCACCACTCCAACATTCTTGTCTAGCGCATGAGGGCGAGGAAATGACGATTGTATAACGAGGCAGTGTCAGTCCGGTATTGCACAATCTTCGGTAGGGGCTCACTTATTTGGAGTGTTTAACGCCTGGGGCTCTATAACGTAAAACTATTTACCCCTCACTCCCAGGGAGATAGATCAATTAGACGTTTTTCTTCGGAAAGCCTACAAGCAAGCGTTCAGCCTACCACCGGGGAAAGCAACACTCAAGCTTGAAGCTCTAGGAGTCCATAATACAATAAGAGAAATTATAGACGCCCACCACTCAAGCCAACGAGAACGCCTAGCATTCACACCAACAAGAAGAACAGTCCCAGCGCGACTGGGCTAACCCACATACGGCAAAGGCCACGAACAAGCCATTCATCTGGCCCCCAACTTCCGGGAGGACATCAAGGTAGCCCCTATCCCCAGAAACATGCACCCGGGACATCATAACGATCGTTGCCAAGCTCGCGCAACTATTCTACTGACAAAATATGGCAGTCTCCCCACCACACTATGCACAGATGCCGTGCAATACGCCCAAAAATCAGCCATGACCGCCAGCGTTGTCGACCATAACCTTAAAGAGGTGGTCTCGGTGACAATCCGCACTGCCAGCGCCCTCATGGCGGAGGAGACAGCCATCGCCTTGGCCATCACCTCTAGTCTCACCAGCGGGTAAATTACAATTATTACTGACTCCCAGGCAGCTTGCCGTAGCTGCGCGAGAGGCAAAATATCTTCAATCTCCCACCGACTCCGAAAACAAGCTTTCCTATTCCCGGACATAGATATAGTATGGACTCCAGGACACGAGTCCCTCCGAGGAAATCGGCTTGCGCACGCTGTAGCCAGAGCTCATGCCTCCCGGGCGTCACAAGAAAGGGTTGCGGCCGCATCTATAGAGCCCATACCTTTACAATACAACGCCATACTACAACACCACAGATTGAACAGACGACAATACCCACCTCCACACAAGACCCTCTCACGTGAAGACGCCGTAACATGGCGACAATTACAAACCAATGCATATCCCCAGTTAGGCAGATTATACGCAATGCACCCTACACTATATTCATGCAAATGTCCCCTTTGTAACGATTACTCCTCCCTGTATCACACCACATGGGCGTGCCCCAACGTGAAGGCAGACCCACATATACCTAACCCCACACCCGAGCAGTGGTAGGCGGTGTTGACTAGTTCGGACCCTCGTAACCAGCAGCGACTGGTGTGGCTGGCCTGGGAGACAGCAAGAACCGCAGGAGCCCAGGACTAAGGGCGCCTCCCGCACCAGCAGAAAGACACCTGCTTGTCCTTTCATTTTTTTTAAATAAATGTTTCTTCTCCTCCTATACCAATGCTGTAATCAGCCGTCCGAAATTGGTCGAAATTTTTTGGGCTACCCCCATATCACCTGTCTGTCACGCGACGTCAGGAAAACCGCGATAGCCCCCCCCCCCCCCCATCTGATATGACGTGTACACATTGATTATGCATGATTTGACCAAACAAAGGAAAAAAATTTACTTCTGATTCGACGCCTTTTCGCCGTTAGCCATCGGCTATTGGTCAAACGTTTTCAGGCTGCACCCACTTCACCTGCCTGTCATGCGACTTCACAAACCGGCAAAAACTCACCGCGTCAAAGAGACGTGCACGCGTTAAAAATGCATTTTCCTGAACTGCATTTTCCTGAAATGCATTTTCAAACTGAATTTTCCTCTGAGTAGCCACAGGATGCCCCGTTCCGAAAGGAATAAAGATGGCTGCCGCCAATCGCTCAGGCACTGGCTACTCGCACCTGCCTGAGAGCATGAGATTATTTGCGCATAATAAAACGTTTTGCGTGGCCGCACGACGTTTTCAAGCCCTTTCGGTACATTTACAACCTCATTCTACCAACTATTGTTTGCTGAGGGTACGTTTTAGCGTTATTCTTAAGCTTCCGTTCCATGCCGCCACGATTTTGGACCAGCCACCGCGAGCTAAGTAAGGGAAGGAGGACGAGTCCCTGACGCCGGCACCACCCTCTTCATCCGGTTATCGATTTCCGGTGCAGTGACTCGGCGACATCGAATTCCTCTTCACATGGGCGTGCTTCTCGCCTCTTGTCAGCCAATTAGATAAGACAAGCCGCTCAGTGTAGGCAATGTTATTCGTTTTTGAAGCAAACAAAAGTGACCTCCTATGATCGAGGAAAGCGTTTGATTGGTCTGTTCAGACAACCCTGCGGTCACCCACCCTGTGCTTACGTCAGCGGTTATCCAAATTTGACGTCGGGAGATTGTAATAAAAACATATTGGAATAGTTTTACGTTATAGGGCCCCTGCTTCACCTCCGCCGCATCTCTTTCCGGTATTGCGCTATCTTCGGGATCAGCCCACGTAAAACCGCGTGCCGAGCCCACGTAAAACCGAGTGCTTAACGCCTGCTTTCCCCTCGCCATGGGTCGGCCCGGCATCGCGCGGCTTTCGGGAAAGGCCCACGTATGGAAGGTACTTCACGCCTGCTTCACCTCCACCGTGGGTCGGCCTGATATAGCACCACCTTGGGGATCGGCCCATGTATGGGATTGCTTAAAGGGCAACTCTGGTGATTTTTCGATGTCCGCTGAAAATAAAGTATTTACATTGTGGTAAGGTAGGCTCTGACGTCATCGAGTTATCGGGACGTCACACAAAACAGCTTCCTGTTTCGGTTTCGGTATCTCCTTTATTAGTTATTTAAACTTATTTATGAATGTTAGAACAAATTGAACCACCCTCCCGGTGACAGGACTGTCAATACCATTTGAAAGTAACAACATGCCAATATGGTTCAAAAATGTAGTAGTTGTCTTTTAACGCTTACTTGACCTCCGCCGCGGGTCAGTCCGGTGTTCCACTATCTTCGGGAGTGGCCCACGTATGAAAATTTGTTGACCTACGTGCGGACGCGATCTGCCACATCACAGCCATAGACAGCTTAGCTGTAAAAATGCCGGTAAGACGAATGCTTAGCGAGGAAGCGTAGTGAGAGCGACGTCTAATACGGGCGGTAAGGGCTCGTTAAAGTTACACTGCCACGCAATTTTTAACGCGAAGCTGTTAGCATCTAGTTAGTCAGGATTTTTTGCGGCATAGTCCTCAAGAAAAAAATATGTCGCTCCATCGAGTGAAGCGAGAGGTGCGTACATTCTTTGGTATCACGAATACAACTTACAGCACGACATTCGTGTCAATAACGAACAAGCACAAAACAAGCATCTGAACACATAATTCATGATATGGCGCTCCTTCTAACAATACGAAGCACGTAGCGCTCCCTCCCCCTCTTTCCCCGTAAAGATTACTGTTCCGCAAGCTGCTACGGCAACGGCAGCTTGCGAAGTGGGGAGTGACGTCGCTAGTATTTCGTATATAAGAGAACCAGCCTAACAACTAATTTCATTGTTGTTGCGGCACCACTACGGGTAGGCAACGCATAGTTAGGACACCCGGGGAGCGGCGTGAATACGAGGAGCGCTAGAGGAAAAAATAACAGGAATACGATCAGTGGCGGCGTGCTGCCGCTTGTCGTATTCCTGTGGAATTCCAGCACAGGGGATATCCGCACGTTAACATTATCATGTGACTGAATAATGCACCCGAAGAGCAGTTGAGCAATAAACCACAGCAGATCCCCCTCAGCAGTTGTAGTGGGGGTTTCGAACAACTTCACTGGACATCGACTTTCACAGGGCAGGATAGTGAGTCAATTCTGTTGGTTATATGGAAATAAGTTTATTCTTCCCAGCAGCTCAAGAGGAGCCAGTGTTAAAGCGATTGGCGGGCATTAATCTTCTGTGCCTTTCAGAACCGGACACTCTCGGGCTATTCCGCTCAAAAATTAGGCTTTGTTCGCCATATTGATACGTATTTCATGCGTCGACGTCGCTTTCACATGGTGAGTTATCGCGGTTTTGTGACATCGCATGACAGACAGGCGAAGTGGGCGCTACCCAAAAACTTTTCACCAATGCAGGAGGATTGTGGGTGAAAAAGGTGTAGAATGAGAAATGATTGGTTTCATTTTCTTCAATCTAATTAGACCCATCCAGTGGGTACGCGTGTTGTCCGACGGAGAGATTACACGTTGTCATGCCGTCGTGCGAGAGACGGGCGAAGTGGGAGCGGCTGAGAAAACGTTTGACGAATCGTAGAGTGGTGATTGCAGAAATGGCATAGAAGCAGTTTGCAATAGCTTTTCGCTATAGCGCCTCTGATCTAAGCATCGATATGATGCAGGAACTGGTCGCATAAGTGCAATACGCACTAATCTAGTACCCTATGGGTAGCATTCGAAGCCAAGCTTCTGGGAGATTCTGCAGTTATCGCTAACATGCTTCTCTTTATTTCTATAAGTTCTGTGAGCAGTTTACAATAGGGGCTCTTTCTGATGCTATTGCGATTTTGTGGAATGCCCAATTCATCCGGTGCTATTTTGTTAACCCTCTATCAGACGTCATCTGACGTTCTGTCTACGATGAAACAGAGAAGTAGAGGACACAACTTTCATCTTAGCCTGAAGAACAACCAGTTTAATGCTGGCAGTAATAATGTCTGCTGCTCTCATTATAAAGATAGTAGTGACAGAAAAAGGCCTCGTAGGTGAAAATCCCACGGGAACACTGCTCGGGTAGAAATTTGGAGATTCACTTGCTCAGCACGCGGCCTACTTGCTCAGGTAGTATGCAGAATGTGTCGCCACGCGGTTTATCACGGCCTGTACCGGCTGAGACCCAGTGGGCGCTGCGCAATTTCTAGACGCTTTGGAAGCAGCGTAATTAAGTTGAATGCATAAAAGACACCTACAAGAAAAGGTCTACAGGCTCAGCGAAGTAAGGAAGAGTAGAGCAGGCAGGAGTGGCAATACATTTCCCGGCAGCCTATACGCGTTTGATTGCACGAAATTGCACGTCGACTGTTTGCTCATAGGATTTGTGCGTCCCACAGGGGTTACCGTCCACGTCCACCTTGCGCAGAACTGCAGCGCGAGCTTCCTTCTGGAACTTGAATACACACTCGTTTGCACAACGGCTGCCACGTGAAATCGTTTGATGCAGCCTGGGGCCGAATCTTATAACGGTTCGGAATACGAACCGTCCGCTTCGCCGCTTACGTCATTAGATGTGCCACTCCCAAGCCGGCGGTGGAAGAAGGGGAGTACGCGACCAATAGATGAGAGGGTGCCACCTCTGAAGTGTACGTCGTTATATGACGACCTAATCGAGGAATCGCAGAATGCTTCTGCTTCCTAAATGAATGTAAAATATAAATTAAATATTATACGCCAAGTTTTGAAGTATAAACTTGTGGTGTCGGGCGTTTACGCACTGCAGAAGTAATTTATTAATGTCATTCTTTTTCATTTTCAGCCCACAGGCGGTATCGTAAAGGTAAATGAGTTGGCCACGGAGTTGGCAGAGCGCAGGGCTATGTTGTCTGCTACCAGGAGCTCGCACGATGCATGCAACAGGAACGCACTACCAGCACTTCTCAAGTAGCTAGCGCGACAAAACCGTGAACTGGTTCTTAGGGACACCTTTACTAGCCGACTATATCAATTTTCCTTCTTTTTTTGCCCTTCGTCATCGGCTCGGACATGACTCGCTCGCCGCCGCGCTGCCGCTATCCCTGCGATCTGCCCCACGGCGCGTCGCGTGATAGAAGCAGTGGAACTTAAATCGAACATTACGGTATACCGGCCCTGCATTGCCTGCGCGAAGTCAAATCGAAGAGTGTGGTCCTGACGGTGCGCGCTGTGCCGTGAAATTGAGAAACAAAGTATGGCACTCCAGAACTAGAGAAAAAAGAGAAGCCAAATAAGAGAGCTCCACAATACCGTCCCGCCCTGACTGTATAGTTTTATCAGCCGAACGAAGGAAGCGCTGAACCAGCCTAGCTTGAACCCTTCTGACTGCTGAACGGCGATCTGCGAGCTATTCGCACTGGCGATAGCACTGGGAATTCGATCTGACCATGCAAATATCTCCTTGGCATTGACTTCGAAGCTGAAGTCACGGCAAAGCTGACCCAGCCCTTCAACCGGCCAACATAGTAATTGCGAGAGCAACTTTGTGGACAATGCCGGCAGCAGAGATCTAGGCAATTCCGATTAATGCTTCGCGTCCGACTGAGCTCTGGGAGCTGCAGGCCGGTGCCGTTGAACCGCAGCACGCAATATCCCTTCCTCTGCGTGGAATGGCCACTCGTACGCTTGCACCCGAGTCTCCTCCATTTGATAGCGTAGCCTGCAAAAGGTCTACTTAGAAAGCCAGAAAAAGCGGTGCAACTCATTATCCGTCACTTCTTCGAAAGCGTATCTCATTTCCAGCCGTGGTCGACACCGAAAGAGCAACGCCAAGCAGACGACGAAGGCAAGCAATAGCCTCCGAAGCAACCAACGCACGCGCGCGCGACGCCCGCACGTCTCCGGGGACGCGCGACCGGCGCGCGCGGCCAGGGTCACAAGCCAACAGCCAAGCCACAGCAACGGAACCCAAAGCGGACTACCCCTTCTCCGGTTATTACGATCGGTTCGCTTTGAAGATGATTGACAGATGCGTGACGTATTCGAAAATAGCGATACCGCCCCGCTGCCTCTGACGACCTGTGACGTAATCAAAATTTTGGCCAATCAGGTGAGGCCAAAGGAACGGTTCCCCAACCCAACCGTTATAAGATTCGGCCCCTGGGCTGCGCTTGGCGGTGGCGGCAAGTTAGAGGCCAAGTATATATGGAAGTTGCGTCACCGAAACAGTCCACTCTTCTTGGAAATGAAGCTGTCGCTAGTCGCCGACAGGGTGAACTAGTGAACTTGCTTGCTCTCTGCAGGGCTTTCTAACTGAAAGTGCATTGGAAGAAGGCACCGATTCCTGTTTTCAATTATAGGTGTAGTTATAGCACCCGCCACTAATGATCTCGCTTTACGTGGCAAATAAATAGGCAACCCAAGTTGTTTGTGTGATGCGCACTTTTAGGGTGAAAGAGAATGGCCCTTATTTTGTATTTTACTGAGCGAAAATACATTTGCATTGAGGTATATACATGGCGGCCAACGTTATTTGCGCAGTGGAAGAGCCCGCTTTCGGTCCTTCATGGCTCAGAACCAACAGCGTTTGAGCATCTGGCATGCAATACCGCGACGGGGCCAACTTCATGAGGAGTAGTATGGCATGTTCTAGCTGAGAACACTTTCCGCATGCATGTCACGGTAATATGTTATTCAGGTCCTCTCTATTGCGAGCTTCCTAGTCATGCACCTCAGTCGTATATAGTATACTGTCCGCTCTTTTGCTACAAGCCCACAGCCACCTTTCTAAGCAACTTGTAAATGAATTGGCGCATTGTATCGCCAGCGTTGTGTACTTTTATGTAGTACGTCCTCGTAGCGCTGTATAACGCAGCTGTCACGTAGCTCAGTGATGACACAGAATACCCTAGCAGAACGTGTATCACAAAACTAACTCATTATTGGGCGAACTTGTACCCCCTGAAAGCAAGTGAGATACAAAGCACAACGATGGCGGCGAGCACAATCGCCGGTCGTCAAAAGTTTGATCTGCGGGTCCAGCACGTCGGCTTTTATACATGACACGTCAGTGGTGGTAGAGTAATCGCTGGTGCGCGTACACCTACCAGAAAGTACAGTGCTATTCGCATCACGCACACAATCTGATCACAAAGGGTTCACTGAGCCAATACACTAGAGATAGCAACAACGATAACATTCGAGAAAGCTCCACATCATGCAGGCGCATCTTGAGCTCAGCGATACCTTTGCCCTGTTAGCGCCGGAAATGCGGTCTCCCTGGAGAAGGATAAACAAGTACACCTGTCAATATGATCTTTCGTTGTCAAAACACTCACTCACTAAGCCCGATAAAATCTCGTACTCCATTGCGTAAAGTAACATGCATCTGACACGCATACACTAGCTTGTATTTATACTAATCAATACTATAAGTAGATTTTTGCCGAGTAGATTGCTTACAATTTCGTAAATGTTGTGCACGAAATATGTTCACACTCTTCCTGCGTGTTGCGTGCGGAGCGCGTCAGTCACCACAGTAGAGTGAACAATTAATTGATGACTGACTGTTTAATAATACACTTTGTTCAGTAGGCTTTTCGTGCCAATGGCGGTAGCCTCGCCATGTTTTCCTGGCCCCATTAATGCGCACAATTAATGTTCCACTATAAGAACCACCGCACTTCATGTTGAAGCAATCGAACTTATTTCAATAAGTCAGCAATATTCTTTGGCGTTTACATGCTGCTATAAAAAGTATAAAAACAATTTATTTCGAGTTCCGCCCGAACATTTAAATTGTCGTATTACTATTAATAACTACAAAACGAGGTTTTCAGATGAATCTGTAGCGGTAGAGCCCAAACGGCTAAGAATTAAGCTGCCAATTACAAAACATCACGTACGAACCACAGGTGACGTTGGTTACGAGGGTACTCTTAAGTTTTTCCGCGACATTTCTTTAGAGCGACTCACTTGATTGATTACCCTCGAGCATTCTGACCACTGTGTGAGCCATTCAGCTGAAGCTTGCGACAATTTTACGTGAGCTGTGAGTATCCTCATAACAAATTAGAGAACGCCTGCATGCTCCTTGCAGTGATGTCATTTGTCAGAAAGTCCTCACTTTGCAACGAGTTAGTGTAAGAATATATTTACATGTGAGCCTTACAACAGTGTGCATCCCAAGCAAGTACCGACATAAAATTAAGCTGACAGAATGCCTAGGCGTACATGCCTTCCATTTCCTTTTTGCTACTGATAAAAAGTAAGTGAAATTGCCGCTTCTTCAGCGGAATATAAAGAGCGCGGCCACAAGGTAAAAGAAAAGACAGAGACGTAACATTGACTTTAGTTCTAGCTCTTACATTAGAGCTTACTCTCTGCCGATATTGCCATTGCTTTCATCTCCGCTCCCCGCTGCTGTGAGCTTTATTTCCTAGTGCTGTCGTTCTGCGCTGCTCTTATAGTGCTATTGCAGTTTTTGTCAATCATTCTTTTAATACGCTTGCAATTAGGTTTTTGTTATATTCTTGTCTTGTAGGCTAATGGTGGAGACGTGAGTTTCGATGCGACTATGTACTTACATATTTGAGGCACTTTTGTTGCCACGTGATCTGGTTACAGTCGCGCTACATCGAGCGGTACGTTTTCCCTTTTTTTGTCTTTATTTTTGCTTTTGTGTGGGCGTGCAGAACCACATCACCTTGCGATGTTCTGAGCCCCGTCTCCCCTACTACAATTCCAACTGGGCGATATGTAGGCGCATAAAGAAAATAAAGAAATACATAACTGAGGTAGCGCACAGAGGAGACAGTGGACAGGCCTTCCGTGCGAGAAGCATAAGAGCACAAATAGAAGCCTAAAATGTATCGATGGGATTAGGTTTAGTTCACGCTCGGACGCATTGAAGAGGACAGGGATCAACGGACACTCCCTTCCGAAGTTCGGCATTCGCTTCCGCGGTCTTCGGCAGAGCGTTGTACAACAGGCGGTATCAGTGGTCTCTGCTCACGTCTTAGACAACGTTTACGTGTAGCAAACACATTCCATCAGAGCTCACTCTTCCGAAGCTTCGCGGCGCCTCCATCTCGCATGAGCACACCGCCAAACACGCCTGACCGAGCGAAGCACGAACACGGTAATCCTTGGGGAACTGTTTCATTACTTTTCATTTGTCATTAGCGCTTTCCAGGAACATTGCTCCGATCGAGCTCTTTTTCGCCCTTAATACCCGGAAGTTTGTCTAGTTATACGGTGGTCCTGCAATACATCTCCAAGCAAAGAGAAGACAGCAGTGCTCCAGGTACTTGCACAAAGAGTCAGTTGCGCGCTTTTGCTTTCTTTCTTTTCGAACCGTTCGGCAAAGAAACAAAAAAGCAAACAGCCCGGGAAATGAAATAACAAGATATGCTTGGAGAACAAAGTGAAGATGTCGAGTGTAGTGGCGCAAAGAAAGAAACAACTTTCATTTCCTTATATCTGACGCGCTTTCTCTGGTTGCAAGAATAATGTAAAACAAACCACGAACTCCTGCGAAAATTACAGAGTTAAGAGGCACGGTTGATTTAGTCATTGCAAAAGAATTAGAAATAAAAAGATGTTGACTAAGTGCCAGTGAATTGAAAGTATCGGAGCCCTTGATTACGGCGGTAGCATTGGTTCTGCTTCAAATTGCGCCCTCTCAAAGGAGTGTGCAGATGACACTTGCACAAACATTCGCTACTACGCACGAGCTGTCATGGAAGGTAGTTACTATGCAGAGTGCGAACGTACGTGGAACATGTAACCAATCTTGCCCAAACTCATGACGAGACGCATAGTGAAAGAACCATTTTTTATACACTGAATATACGTGCCAACGAGAATTTAGAGAAAGAAGCTGCTCATAACGCCCTTGAAAACGTTGATTTCGTGATTGCCTTAGAGCAACGGCAGTATATCTATCTTACTTGTCGCCAATAACTTCGCCAATCGTGCTTCCGGTGGTTTTATGCAGGTACCTAACTATGTTCAAACAACGATGACATTTCATAAATAAATAAATTCATAAATAAATGTATGCCTACACGTGCCGTTTATTAAAGGTAAAGGTTATCTACACAACCCCGAAAGTTTCTCCAAAAATGTCTTACGTTCTTGACTGAATCATTCCTCACAATTTTTTCAGAATAGCAGCCACCGGGCAAATGTAATTAAAGTAGCATATTCAACACACGCCTTTTATCTGAAATATTATCAGGCTACGAGATAATGAATGTGCCAAACAACATTGGTGCTTAAATGGGAAAGTGCTGTCATTTTACTCGTGTTGCTCTTTACGGGCAGCATAATAGTGGCGTCTGTGTGATTTTATAACATATTCTACACGATGTTGCAAGGCGTTTTAATAGTGCCACAAATTTAGATCTACCCCTGTATGTAGTATGTCGTATATAGTTGTATACGCCTATAGTTAGAACACCGCCCGAGAAGTCCAAGCACTACGTTAAACTTTGCTAACGCGGTCAGGACCTCGCCCTCTGGTCAAACTGCCAAATTTTGATGTTTGCAACGACAAAGTTATTTATTTATTTATTCCGCATTGAAGTCGACACAGTGAAGGTCTTGGATGGGAAGGTTAAAGGCAGAATATCGTCTACCTGACTAAGGCCCTGTTACCCATACATTTCTCAACGCAAAGGTAGCATATAATAAAATATAGTATACATACATATCAATAGCGTGGATTACATATACATGAGATACATTACAAACATACGTGCAGTAAATACAAGAATCATTGCACAACTTTCTAAGTAGAAACAGCTGAGGTCCAACAGAGTCATATGCATACGAAAAATATATATACACGCACAATATGAAACCGACTTAAATTAATTATACATAAAACACACAAGAAACCAATTAGCACAATGCCAATAAGAAAAGGAAAGCAAATATTTTTTCATACCACTTTTAAAGCAGTTTAATCATCTGACGTCTTGCGCGATAGTGATCGTGTTAGGATGCGCATTTACGAAGGATGGGACTAAGTATGCTAGTTGTTTTCTACCGTAGTTGGTCCTGCAAAACGGAACTCTAATATGGTCATGCGTGAAATTGTATTGGGCGTAACTTGAGAGGTGGTTTTCATAAAAAATTAGGGAATTTTTGTCGAGTTCGCCTCGTATGTATATAGCGAGCTTAAGTTTGTATAGTTGATTAATCTTTAAATATCTATGTTTCACGAAGAAAGGTGCCGTATGATCGCGGGGTCCAAAGTTTCCAACGCAGTGAACTCCTTGTTTTGGAGACATATCAGCCGATCCAAGTTTGATTGGAATGTAGTCCCCATACCAGCAGGCAACAACTAAGATGAGACTGAATTAAAGCATAAAAAAGACGGCGTTTCAACCAAGTAGGAACAAGGTATGTAATCTTAAACAATATGCCTATTGGCCTAGAAATACTAGAATGAATCTTCGCTACATGAGGTGTAACACTCAGGTTCTCATGAAAAAAGTACACCTAAAAATTTAAAAGCTGAACTCCGCTCGATTGCACAGCTGTTGAACTTGTACACAAAAAGCACAGTCATCAGGCCTATTTCTAGGCTTGAAAACAACATATTTAGCTTTAGTGACATTTAACTGTAGCTGGTTCGCCGATAAACACACTGAACATTGATCTAACCAATTATTAGCTGTAATTTCTAGCACACGTAGACTGTCACCTGAGAAAAACAAACTTGTGTCGTCAGCATACAAGACTATATCTCGAGTAAGCGGTATGTTTACAATATCGTTTACGTATAGAATAAAGAATAGTCGACCCGAAACGGACCCTTGAGGGACACCGAGTGCAATTGCTTTCTTTTGTGAACAAAACCCATTATAACACGTGTATTGCGTTCTGGTAGTGAAATAATCTTGAATCAGTTTAAGGGCCACTCCGCGAACTCCGTAGTATGACAGTTTATGAAATAGGATGGTGTGTTCAATGGAGCTGAAAACTTTTCTAATGTCCAGGAAAAGACCAACCGTATACAGTTTGTTCTCAATGTCACTGAGGAGTTTTTCTTTGATCTGAACAAGTGCCATTTCAGTAGATCTGTGTTCACGAAAGCCAAACTGTTGGTCCACGAGGGCGTGGCTCTTATCTAGAAATTTAGTTAGTCTGCATTTGAGGAGTCGTTCCAGCACTTTTAAAAAAGAGGTAGTATGGATATCGGTATGTAATTACTTAAATCAGCGACTGAGCCTTTCTTATGCAATACGGTCACTTTGGCAATTTTCATAGAATCGGGAAAAATGCCATTCGTGAAAGCACTGTTACAGATATTGCAAGATGGAGCCGAGACAACATCAGGAACAGATAACATTTGTGCAGCTTTTATGTCATCAGTCCCTGTTGGAGTATCATTTTTCAAAGCCTTAAGAACGGAAAAGACTTCGATTTCAGTGCAAGGGGATATGAAGATAGAATTGGAGGTCTGGTAGTTTAGAAATTTGTCAGATGCCAGTAATGAACCACTAGAGTGGGATGGCCCACCAGCAAGTAAAAAAGGACCACTGAATTCATTAGCCAAGGAAGTTTCACTGTATTTAGTGTTATCAAACGTTAGAGTATTCGGGTTTGTGTTATACAGGGTTCCTCTTAACCTGCGAACTGCATTCCATAATTTCTTTGGATTATTTGATACCGTGGAAAACATATGTTCATAATACCTGTTTCTAGCTTTTTTGAGGTCTGAAGTCAACTTGTTTCTTATTTTCTTGTATTCACTTAGTATAGCAATATTCCAGTGCCGAATATATGTATCAACTAATTTGTCACGTTTCTGCATTCTTTTATACATCTCTCGAGTTACCAACGGTTTCTAGCTTTGTAGGTCCTTATTTGTTCTAATAAGAAAGCAGCATCATAACACGACTTTATTATCTGAATAAAGTTATCATACGAAAGATTCGGATCATTTTCACTATACACTGAAGACCAGTCTATTCTCTGTCATTGAGCGAAAAGCACACATATTCTCATCGTTAGTGGCGACAGAAAGAAAGCTGACATCGAAAACGCCTTCTTTTGTTTTCATGTCATGGCAAAAAACAAAATACTGCCAAATGATCGCTTAAATGTGAGGTGAGAAGTCCTGAAAAAAACATCATTTGGACCGTGGTTCGTTATGCATACATCAATTAATGATTCAGAATCTGGCGTTATTCTGGTTGACGAACAAATTGTGTTGGTACAATTATAAGAATGTAGTAGGTCAATGAATTGTTGAGTGTGAGCAGCAGGTAATAATAAGTTACTGTAAATAGCGCGAACCAAAACAACCGGGAGACTCAGATCAGAGGCATATTCCAATATTTTTGTACTGAATTGAATGAAATCATCAAGGTCACCTGAAGGGAGACGGTACACTGATGCAATTAGATATTTACAACATTTTACAGTAACACATTCATAGGAATCAGTAACGCACGAGAATTCAGACAGCAGCCCGTAGGACAGATCGGTTTTCAAATAAAGTGAAGTACCTCCCCCACGGCGGTGTTTACGATAACCACATTCACATTTATGACCATCAAAACGAATAATATCATCTGCTCTTGTGAACCACGTATCGGTAAAAGCAAGAACTTCGAATTTATGTTCTAGAGATTCCAAATGAGTTTCAGTTTCCATATGTTTATTTTTCAGGCTCCTAGCATTTAAATTAAAGATTGATAGCGTGTTATCTTCTAGAAAAAAATGAAGCATTTACGGCTGAAGTAAATAAAGAACTGTCCTAGTAAGCTGATGCGCATGTCCCCGCCATGAGAAAAAAAGTTATCCATACCGCCCAGAAGGCACGAGAAAGTCAGCGTATCAGAGTGAAATCAGCTTCGCATGCAATGCGGATTGCGCGCTCGCCCTGAGCCCTGCGCACGAACAGTTTGCCGTCCCTATGCCAAGCGAATGGGCAATGCTTTTCCTGACATCGTAGCTTCATTTCCCACAGAAGCTTCTTGTATTCTGGCGTCAGATAATCAAGGAAGTAAACATTCGATTTCCTTGCTTTGGAATCACTCTTTTTTGTCATCCATTCAGCCCGCGTGACACGGGATACAAAACGGACGAGCACTACAGGTTCTTTGCCTGGTTTAGGTATAAGCCTATGCATACGTTCAACGTCTGCTCGCTACAGTTCGGCAAGTTGCAGTGTTTTTGCTAAGTTGTTTACTTTGTCAAGCAGTACTTCATTGTCACTGAGCGGAAGTCCATGAATTTCCAAATTTAGTGCCTACTATACTGCTCAAGTTGGTTAATTTGCTGTCGCAGTTTAGGAATTTCTTCTTTGCCGTTGTTTGCCTCAGCTTCCTCGACCTTTTTTTTTTCAAAGCAGCTATCTCTGAAGAATGTGTTTTCATTGTAGCCAGCACTTGATCGTACACATCCGAGAAATACTGCTCAGTTTGCTCTTATTTGCCTACTGTGTGCTTCAGCAGCATGAGTTCTTCAAATTTATTCATAATGGCAGGTAGTTGCATCAACTGCTTGTTAATTTCAGACAGCATTCGTTCAACTCCTGAAGCTTGCTCGTGTTTCTCTTTTCGCACGTCAGCGGCGATTCGGGCTGCTAATACAACATACGTCTGACATTTCCAATTATTCTTCGTCGGGTCATCGTGTCCCTTAAACGCGGACTTAGCCATGCCTGAGCATGCACCAAGGTTCTAATTAAAGCCACATTCTGTGCACATATGGTACGAGCCTGATTCTGGAAGGGTGTCATTGCAGACTAGACAAAGTACAGACAGAAGAATTTCTAATAAAAAAGATTGCGTCAAAGTGACATTGGAAGCAGCAGTGGTGGTGGCAGGAAGCGAGCAAGACTTCTGCTAAAAGGTACAGTTTGCACCAGCACCAAGCTGCCAATACCGAAGAACTTGGTTACACTTTCCGCGATGCTGCTCGACACCACCACCGCAGAGCAAATGCACCGATGCCAGGGGAGCCTTGTTCTTTTAAGGTAGCTCGATGACGGCACTCCTGGATGTAATCGTGCAAGGATTCTTCTGTCAGCGCCGGTGCCACGTGGGTGATGTTTCCAGGGAAGGATAGCCGCAACTGGAAGTATTGAAGAACTTAGTTACACTTTCTGCGATGGCACTCGCTATAACCACTGCAGAGCAAATGCCGAGTATTGTCTTAGGATTATATTGCTTGCATATTTTTTTGGCAGCGTGCTCTCTTCAGGAAGGTCCTCTTCAGGAGGAAGAGTAAAACTTACAATATTGCCTCTGGCCGGTAGATCAATCGAAAACGCCCAAGCAATCTGTGTCCATGGAAACTAAGGACCAACATGGTATGATGAATCTTACTGACTTTGTCACTGTTCTTTTTCTGGGCGTTGAATCGGAGATGTAGTATAGTGCAGCGCATTATACTTAGGATTATTTCGATAATAATTTAATTCCTGATAATAATTTAAACCTGTCAGTGAGGTGCACGGGATAACCGTTTTCCACCCAAACGTCGGCCCCGCGTCTAGACCGCGAGACGAAGAAAACAATCTTTCGGTGCCTCAGATCCGTAAAAAAACCGATAGGCTTTCACGCTGCTCTGAGAAACCACACGCCAGTACGCGCGCGATAGCGCACTCATAAATACGTAGTAACGGTGGCCGCGCATCCGGTCTGCGTCACGCGATCCACATTGCCCGTGTCGAGACCCGAACCGGCCCGCATTCCAAGGCCACCAGCCCGAGCACCGTTGCGGAAGTCAGACGCACACTGGGGTCGTTTTCCGCCCTTTAGGGAAGGCGGCCCTCGTTGAACTAATCGGGGGCAACCTCAACTTGTGAATCCGTTCCCACCCAACTGCTTGCAGAGCTCGAGCAAAACGCCTGCGGTGATTCCAAGAAAGCACACCGCAAATGGGGTTCGATGCCACCCTCGTCACAGTCGAGCGCGATCGCTACTGTGGCACCCGTGGTTTTTGCCGCTCCCCCGAGTTCTGCGGTGGTTAGGAGCGCCAACTGCGTGTTTATTGTACCCGCGCGCAAGATCCCGCTCTTTGTGGGCCGTCGACGGCAGTCACTTAAATGGCGTCGGTGCGCAAAGAGCTCGTCGCGACGAGATATCCCTGCCCTTTTATATTATTATATTTTTAAATTTTATACTTTTATATTTATTTTACCACCATTCTTGGCGGTGGCCCTAGCCTCCCCTCCTCCCCCCGCCCCCTAGATGTGACGACAACGTGTCTACGGTGTTGTAGGAGCAGAACTAAGAAAAAGCCGGCTGCATCTCTACCTTGTAAATTCGCCGCAGCTGAAAAAAAAAAGAGTGGACTAGGTGTTAGCATCCTAGTCTAAAGCCGAGCTCGTTTCTACACGAAGGAACCCTATGTTATGTACTGTAGAAAAGAACCAAACACTAGCTATTGCACTAGCTCACTTCACTCATGCAACACTTCATACACGCGACACGTGACGCAGGACCTGAAAATTCAAAAATATAAGCCACGCAAAGTAGTGTATCACCAGAACACAGCTAGGGAAGCACACGATTCCAGCATCGACAATATTCACGTGTCTCTCTGCGGTATTGTAAAGAGAAAACAATATCCCCAGTTAAGAATAAATAAACTAAACGCAAATGAACCTATTCGCTGATGCGACAGCACTTCCCCGATAGTAAACGGAATGCTGCATACGGTAAGGCTAAACTTGAACGACAGCCCAGCTGCACAAACACATTGAATATAATAGTGCACATTCTCGCGTACTGCCTATGTCCGCTGCCGTAAGGGAAACAAAATAAAATCGCGTTCTCAACAACACATTGCAAATGAAAACTGGTCAGCATTTGCGCTTGCACAACAAAGCACAGAACCCAGGCAAACATTCAAGATATTAATGAACTCATTCTTAATGCGTACAGAACATCAAGCACCACATGAATACACAGGGAAGTAAGCAGCGCTAATGTTGGACACAAGGAAAAAAAAGGAAAGCGCACCCTGTAAGCACAATTAATGTTCCCGTGTCTATTTCTCTGCACTTCACACACATTGAAGTTGCCCCAGTCTCACCACTCACCCCTGATTGGGGTCGAGCCGTGACAGGCCTAAGCTGGCATTCTGATCCTGGCTAGACCAAATTAAATTGACCTGGTGAAACATGGCGAGATTGCACATCCGTTACCGACTTGCTTACAATATTACGAGATGCAGCCAACTCTATACCCGTTTGTTGCCCCCGCGGTCAAATACATGGACAGACCAAATAGCAAATGAAGTGGGGCGGGGAGCCGCACACAGTAGCACACTTATTCCACGTTGCGGACGAGCTGCCAGTTCATTGCGGCAAGCAACCTAGCTCTAAGCGTGTACCACGTAGCTAGACCGTCAAAATAGGCTAGTGAACTGTAGCTCTCCCTAAGTGCTAGCATTGCTGTAGCAACCCAGGGAAAAGGCTCTCCGTCGCCTTTCGAAAGTATTCCGCCATGAGATTGCGGTTGCGGCCCGTGCCACTGAAACGCACGCCTGATGCTCGCAGTGCCTTCTTTACCACGGCGCTCCGGCGGGCTCGTACATAATCTGATCACGGCGTTACTCGCATCAGTGTTTGGCGTGATCACCGCACTCTTACTCTGCTCAACAATCACGTACATCCCCTCATCGCACGGGCTTTGCCCCGCTGAGCCCCGAAAAATTACCTTCGTCCAACCGCTGCCGCTGTATTGCGTGATCCACGGCGGCAGGTTGGAGAGACAGCGCTACGCCACCTGCCCCAGGTGTGAAACTAACGTCCTCATCGTGGTCGCGCGATTTGTGACGATGACCGGTGACGTAGCTGTGTTCATATGGTTGTCATTATCTCAGCGCCACAATACCCATCGCGGGCCGGGTCAGCGCTTGCCACTAGCAGCTGG